>NC_053163.1:10466319-10583142 GCF_016835505.1 Polypterus senegalus
AAGCAACGAAGCGCGTTGTGTTAAGAACGAAAAGCGAGCCAGTCTGCTGAACGAGTGTAAAATCCTTCCGAGTAAAGTGGGCAAAAATTCTTGACCAGAACGTGTCACCCGCCGGCGGACTGCAATAGAATGAATGCTGGTGACGCACATTAATTTTGAAGTGAATGGCCGGGTATAGGAAATGCGCTCTCGTCACGGCATGTTCAGGAAACTTAGAAGTTTTGAAGATGTATAGAAAGGACGTTCATTCACCGGGGCCCTCCCGAGCAGGCTGCGTTTTAACATTTCAGGGGACAACACTGTTCCCTCACCACTTTAGGAGCCATGGGGTCGAATTCAAGCCAGACCACAATGTGTGAAATGGGAATGTTCTTGGCTTTCCCAGAACGCGCTGTTTTTTTTTTTTTTTCATCCACATTTAAAAAATATTTATATAAACTATTCTAAATTAACCCCGGGGATGACTTTTGTACTGTATTGCGCAAAAGTGAAAATATCGCGCAAAAACGACGGAATCTTGAAGGCAATCACCCTTAAAAATTCCATCCATCCATCATCCAACCCGTTATATCCTAACTGCAGGGTCACGGGGGTCTGCTGGAGCCAATCCCAGCCACCACAGGGCATAAGGCAGGAAACAAACACCGGGCAGGGCGCCAGCCCACCGCAGCTCTTAAAAATTGAGGTTTCCAATTATTCTTCCGAGAAATTCCACAGGGGACCCCTTTGTGGTTCCCAAAAGACCTATCCACATGAAAACAAAAGGAAGAACATTTACTTGTTCAGATTTGCAACTAATTTCCATAAATAGATGTTAACAGATTTGTGAAATTCCAACGGGCTCCTGTGTTTAAAAGAACCCTCACTGTATACAATCAAGTTCTGGTTTTCCTTATCAGTTACTGTTACACTATATATTAGAGATTTCATTTTTTTTTTTTTACTGCATATAAGGGAGTTTTTCAAAGCAAAAAGAACCAACTTTATTAGACAACCTGTCACAGAATAAAATGGTGTTTTGTCAAGCAATGGCTCTACAAGGAATCACACAATCCAGTAAAGAACCATAAAGTGCCAGTAAAGTTGTTAAGAGGGATTGTGGTCCGCATAGCCGCAGATCAAGGTGGTGTGATAAGCCGTGACATGCGAGAGTCCTGTCTGGATGTCACATCAAAGAACGTGATCTTGGCAGGGTCCTCCTTGGTGATTTCGATTTGTCTGCAGGTTTGGTGCATTGGCGATCCTAAATTGTCCCTGGTGTATGTTTGGTGTGTGGGTGAGTGCCCTGCTGTGGACTGGCGCTCTGCCCGGGGTTTGTTCCTGTGCCCTGTGTTGGCTGGGATTGGATTGGGAGTGTTAAGATGTAGCAGTTTGGATAATGGATGGATGAATATGCAAAATCGTTTCATCTTCAGGCTGGGTATGCCGGATTATAATCAAAAAGCAATCCAATGTGTTAATTACATTGCAATGCAGTGCCTTTTAGTTATCACCTATAAAGACAAAATTTAAGCCACCAGCTTTTTAACAGGTAGCTTACAGTGACGGTGACAATCTAATTATAACTGTACCAAAACTATCTCCATAAACATGTACATTTAATTTACATTATTGAAATAAATTGACAAGCTTAATTTAGTCACACAGTTCAATGAACATAAAGTATAATGATAATTTTTAATATTTGTTTATTTGTCGTATTCGCAGTGCACTCGCTAACAAAAGCAAATGGGGCAATGTAACGATTCAAACAATGCACAGCCTCGGGGAGATTTTTTTTTTTAGCTTGCCAAGATGGAACGTTCTAGATGGGGATGAGAAATGGAGAATGATATTTGCCAAGTTTTAAAACAAGTAAGAGGTGATTATACTTTGAATGAAATCTGCCTGTAATAAGGCATTGAGGAGCGCCAGCCCTGTTGCGGTTTTGATAATTTTAATTTTATTTTGCCACATTTGAGTGTTCTATAATTTTGCTACTTTGAAGATTATTATTATGTCATGTCAGTCAGTCATTACCATCCATCCATCTATTTTCCAACCCACTGAATCCGAACACAGGGTCACGGGGGTCTGCTGGAGCCAATCCCAGCCAACACAGGGCACAAGGCAGGAACCAATCCTGGGCAGGGTGCCAACCCACCACAGGACACACACAAACACACCAAGCACACACTACGGCCAATTTAGAATTGCCAATCCTCCTAACCAGCATGTCTTTGGACTATGGGAGGAAACCGGAGCACTCGGAGGAAACCCACACAGACACGGGGAGAACATGCAAACTCCACACAGGGAGGACCTGGGAAGCGAACCCGGGTCTCCTAACTGCGAGGCAGCAGCGCTACCACTGCGCCACCGTGCCGCCCTCAGTTATTACCCAACCCGCTATATCCTAACACAAGGTCATGGGAGTCTGCTGGAGCCAATCCCAGCTAACACAGGGCACAAGGCAGGAACAAATTCCCAGGCAGGGTGCCAGCCCATCGCAGGGCACCCACACTCCCACACACCAAGCACACACACTAGGGACAATTTAGGACCACCAATGCACCTAACTTGAATGTCTTTGGACTTTGGGAGGAAACCGGAGTACCCGGAGGAAACTCAAACAGACACGGGGAGAACATGCACACTCCATGCAGGGAAGACCCATGAAGCGAACCCAAGTCTCCTTACTGCAAGGCAGGAGTGTTACCAATGCACTGCCTTTGGAGATGCATTATTCATTCAATTAATTTCTGTCTCCTTACTGTGAGACAGCAAAGCTACCTCTGTGCCACCGTGCTGCCCCTATTATTATGATTATTATTATTATCTATATGTTAGACCCCCCCCCATGTTTGATCTGTCCATCAAATTGTTCAAGAAATCCATGGCGCTGCTACGATATGGCAATGCGGCCATCTTTGAGGGGAAAAAGGAGAAACATTGCAACGTGGTATTGAAGTACTGTACTTTAATTATAGCAGCGAGGAAATGAATGCTTTTATGCAGCTTTTAATGATTTTATACTGTTTTTTTTTTAATAAAACATGCATCATTGTTCAGTCCCACCAGTGGGTCCAATACATTGGGGCTCACTTTAAAGAGTTAAACCCGTAACGCAGATACGGCAAATGAAATGAACGAATGACGCGTCCCTAAACGCAGTGCATTGGTAACCGCCTGCCTTGCAGTAAGGAGACTTGGGTTTCCTTCCCGGGGCCTCCCTGTGTGAAGTTTGCCAATTCATCCCCTGTCTGTGTGGGCAAGACATGCATGCTAGACGAACTGGTGATGCCAATGTGGCCGTTTGGTGTGCTTGCCCTGTGATGGACTGGCACCGTTTCCAGGGTCTGTTCTTGCCTTGCACCCTATGCTAGCTGGGATACGCTCCAGCCCCCATCCCACGACCCTGATCTGGATTTATCGATGTGTTTCCCCAGTTGCTTGGTTTGCATTTGCTGAGCAGTTACTGCCGGTTTATAAATCTGCTGGATTAGTGGTTCAGGTAGGGGAATGCGTACTGGCATTGGCAGTGTTTAAACAGCACTTGTACTGTATATGAAAGCATTGCTTCTAAATATAAAAATGTATTTTGACTGTTTGAGTTTGCCATGTATAAAACAATCATTAGAGGATCAGCCCTGCAGTCAAAACACACACCACTCCTTTAATTTCTACCTTGAGGGTTTAAAATGGAGACATCGTAAGGTGAGTAATGTGGTGATTAGTGTTGCCGTTTCGTGGATCCTGTAATCAGAGTTAAATTCCAATGTCTGGTTGTTGTCTGAGTGAAGTTTTCATGTTGCCCCCTATTCCTGTCCGCCCCCTAAACTAATTGTCACATCTAAAGTAATCCCAGTGGGGATACTGGCATGAGTGGGCCCTATGTAGGATTTGTGCCACCAGAATAGACCCCTGGGTCCCCGAGATCCTCACGTTGGGCTAAACATATGTGTGGCCACCTTGAAGTCAAACAGACATTTAAAAATAAAACAAACTGTGAGTCAGAGACTCCAAATCCTTTTTTATTTTTGTGGTCTGGCTATTTATGATGATGAATTACTGATAATGCTGTAAACCACAAGCACACTTTGGATGTTTCTGTAATTACGATATCTTGGCCTTGACTACACTGGGCTTTGTAATCCAAGAAGATTAAGGAGGCTCGTGAAGGGCAACCCAGAAGGCCATCTAGTTAATGGTGCAGAGTCTCTCCAGTAACCTGATCTGTGTCGCTTGTTAATCTATATTTGTCAGGTTTAATCAGTTATAATACGCACTAGAAGAAGGTCAAGGCAAGGAGGCCATACATGAATGAAGAAACTGGGGCTTAGGTGAACGAGCAGTGGCAGGGTGGGGTGGACTGGAGACTTGCCAAGACACACACACAGATTGCTGCAGGACCCCCATACCTGTAAGTGGTAAGGCTATAAAGGCAAATGCTGTTGACAGCTGCTATGAATCTCATATCTTTACTGGCATCAAAGCCTGAACAATAATTGGCTAATCATATTACAACCTGAATAAACGTCTACTGATAAGAAACAGCAAACATTAACTCGTTACTTAACTCCTGGCACATCCGCCTCAAATCGTTTTCTCTCTTAGTTTCTACCAAATTCTGAACGGGAGTTGACTCCGCACACACTGTGAGAAGAAACGAATCAAAATGGTGTTATTGTGAACTTGGCAATTACATTAATCTGATTTGATAAAGAATCTGCAGCCTCAAAAAAAAAAAAAGGGGGCAAAAGCGGTTCTTCGGGGCGACGCCATAAGGAAATAAAAAAAAGTAAATCATTGTTTAATAAAGGCAATATTTTTTGCCTGTGCTTTCATTAGTATAAATGGACGCCACAGCTTTCCTCCACTGAACCCCACCACACAAGACACACGCCTCGGTGACATGGCAGGCTGATCGAGCAGCTCTCCTCTGCCAGGGTGCCCTCACCAGGCTGTCCTGCAACAAAACTGACCTTTGACTCATTTGTCTTTGCACTGTCAAGTGTGCACATTGCGTGATATCTAAAGGTAAGCATTTACACTTGTGACTTTTTAAAACCCTCAAGGTCTCCCTCTGTTCTGACGTTTATCAGAGGTCACCATTGCTGGCTGGCGCATACAAAGCAGATTGCAAATCACAGAACATTGAGCAAGTGTGGAAAAGCTGTAAGGAAAACGTCAGTCATGGATGGGCACAGGTCAGCGTGACGCTGGCATTCAAGTCCATCGAGGAGCTGGAAAGCGAGAGAACTTGTAGCACGCTTATCGACTCTCCCTCCTCCATGTTTAGTTTATATGGTGCCTTTCCTTTATGATGATTTGTAACACACTTTGGTTTGTTTATTATGTATATAGTGCCTTTCACCGTGTTAACATGATATTCACCTCATATTTGATTTATATGGCATCTTTCCTCAAGGTATTGTGCAACACGCTTACATAATATTCATATTTAATTTACATAGTCTGCGGTGGGTTGGCACCCTGCCTTGTGCCCTTTGTTGGCTGAGATTGGCTCCAGCAGACCCCCGTGACCCTGTATTCGGATTCAGCGGGTTAGAAAATGGATGGATGGATGAATTTACATGGCACCTGTCATTTTGTGCAACATGATTACTTGATATTCAGTTAATATTTAATTTATATATCGCCTTTCCCCATGATAATATGGGACATGCTTGTGGGATATTCAGCTCATATTAAATTTACGTGTCATTTTTCTTCATGGTATTGTGCAACATGCTTACATAATATTCATATTTAATTTATATAGCACCTTTCGTTTTGATAATGTGCAACATAATTACTTGAGATTTAGTTTATATTTAATTAGTATAGCGCTTTTCCCCATGATAATATGGGACATGCTCTTTGGAAATTCAGCTCATTTTTAATTAATATGGCATCTTTTCTCATGGTATTGTGCAACACACTTAAATAATATTCATATTTAATTTATATAGCACCTTTCATTTTGTGCAACATGATTACGTAATATTCAGTTAATATTTGATTTATATAACGCCTTTCCCCATGATGCTATGGGACATGCTCATGTGATATTTCGCTAATGTTTATATGGTGTCTTTCTCCATGGTATTGTGCAACATGCTTACATAATATTCATATTTAATTTATATAGCACCTTTTGTTTTGATGATGTGCCACATGATTACGTAATATTCAGTTCATATTTAATTAATATAGCACCTTTCCCCATTATAATATGGGACACGCTCATGGGATATTCAGCTCATATTTATATGCTGTTTTTCTTTATGGTATTGTGCAACACACTTACATAATACATAATGTGCAACATGATTACTTGATATTCAGTTAATATTTAATTTATATAGTTCCTTTCCCCATGATAATATGGGACTTGCTCAGGTGATATTCGGCTCACATTTAATTTATACATTGTCTATATATCCTAGCCATGGTACCTGTCAAAGACAGATAATAGCAAATATTCCTTAATTATTCCCTCTCTTGCCCTCCATGTACCTCCATGCGCCTTTCCTCTGTGTGTACCTGCGTGTGTCTGAACGTCTCTTAACCAGGATGTTCCCATGATGCCTTCTTCTCAGACTCTGTCGTTTTATTGGCACCTCCTGTGCAGTTGTCTTTGAAGGCGCCTCTCCCAGCATGCCTCATACTCCTTTTACTCCTCCTCGTGTGTCTCGTACTTCCTCTTTCGATTGCGTCAGCAAGCCAAACTGACCAATCGGATTGCTTGGACACCCAGAGCTTTAGTGTTTCATTTTAAAGTACATGCACATACAAACACTGTGCAGATGTTGATTGTTCCTGTTGCTTTTGGCTTTTGTTTAACTTGTATGACTGTCACTGCTTTGAGCAGACACACAAGTGAGAATTTCGTCATATTGTTTACACATGACAGTATCTTAGATCTAATATTTTCTCTGCCAGTGTTATGTTTAATAAGAAACACAGTTTCTTGCTGTTGATAGTTATGCTTGTGTTCTTATAAGCACTGTGCATATCTTAGACCCAAAGCCTTGGCTTCATGCCTTCATTTTCTTGTTTTAGCTGAACGCCTTCCAAAAGGCCCTTAAGAAGCACTGCCTACGCGATACTCAGCAGTGCCAATGCAAGTAGGTTAAGGGTTTCTATCGAGGTCACCCGGTGTGCCAGAAGTGGCGACTGAGCCTGTAGCTTTGTGGTCAGTCCAGTGCTCAAGTGACTAAGCCACCTGCCGTATTCACATACAGTCAGGTCTGTAAGTATTTGGACACGCATAACATTTTTATATTTTTGGCTCAGTGCGCCACCACAAGGGACTTGAAATGAAGCAATCAGGATGTGATTGAAGTGTAGACTTGATGTTTTAATTTAAGGCCTTGAACAAAAGCAACATTGAGGAATTTAGAAAAGGCAGCTATTTTTATGCATGGTCCTCCCATTTTCAAGGGCTTGAAAATATTTGGACAAACTTAACATAACCGTGAATATAATGATCATTTTCAGTGCTTTGTAGAAAATCCTTTCCAGTTGATGACTGCCTGAAGTCTGAACCCCTGGCCATCCCCAAGTGTTCGGTTTCCGCCCTACTGATGCTTTGCCAGGCCTCTACTGCTGCTGTCTTCAGGTGCTGCTTGTTTGCTGGATTCTCTGTCGTCCATTTTGTCCCCAGTAAGTGAACTGCACGTCCAATTAGGTTGAGATCAATTGATTGACTTGAATATTCTACTTGTTTGCCTTGAAAAGCACTTGGTTTGCTGTCCCGGAGTGTTTTGGCTCCTTGTCCGTCTGCAAGTGTCGTCCTATCAGTTTTGCAGCATTTGGTTAAATCTGAGCAGATAGTATAGCAGCCTGGACACTTCAGAAATCATCCTGCTACTTCTGTCCACAGTCACATCATCAATAAACACCAGGGACCGACTTCCATTGGCAGCCATGCATGATCAGGCCATCACACGGCCTCTGCCATGTTTCACAGTAGAATGCTCTAGATCGGGTGCCATCCCTTTTTCTTCTCTCCATCATTCGGATATTTATTGAGCTTAATTTCATCTGCCCAAAGGAAATTGTTCCAACACTGGACTGTGTTTTTAAGAAATGCTTTCTGGTAAAGTCTAACCTGTCCTTCCTACTGTAAAGGTGCATCTCAATAAATAAGAATATCATCGAAAAGTTCATTTCTTTCAGCAATTCAATTCAAAAAGTGAAACTCGTATGTTATATAAATTCATTGATAGATTTCAAGTGTTTATTTCTTTTCATTTTGCTGATTATGGCCTACAGGTAATGAAAATTTTAAATTCAGTATCTCAGAAAATTAGAACATTACATAAGACCAATAAAAAATATGATTTTGAATACAGAAATGAAGTCCATGTACGCACTCAACACTTGGTCGGGGCTCCTTTTGCATGAATGACTACATCAATGCACACGTGTGGCGTGGAGGCGGCGAACAGCCCGTGGCACTGCTGAGGTGTTATGGAAGCCAAGGATGCTTTGATCGCGGCTGTCAGCTCGTCTGCACGGTTGGCTCTGGTGTCTCTCATCTTCCTCTTCCTCACAGATTCTCTATGGTGTTTAGGTCAGGTGAGTTTGCTGGCCAATCAAGCACAGTGATACCCACCATGGTCATTAAACCAGGGCTTGGTACTTTTGGCAGTGTGGGCAGTTGCCAAGTCCTGCTGGAAAATGAAATCAGCATTTCCATAAAGCTGGTTAGCAGAGGGAAGTGCTCAAAAATGTCCTGGTAGATGGATGGCTGTGCTGACTTTGGACTTGATAAAACACAGTGGACCAACACCAGCAGATGACATGGCTCCCCAAATCATCACTAACTGTGGAAAATTTACACTGAACCCTCAGGCAACTTGGATTCTGTGCCTCTCCACTCATCCTCCAGACTTTGGGACCCTTGATTTCCCAAATGAAATGCAAAATTGAATGTCATCAGAAAAGAGGACTTTGGACCACTGAGCGACAGTCCAGTCAGTTTTCTCCTGAGCTCAGATAAGACGCTTCTAACGTTCTCTCCGGTTCACGAGTGGCTTGACACAAGGAATGCTGTGACAGTTGTAGCCCACGTCTCCATTACGTCTGTGTGTGGTGGCTCTTGAAGCACTGATTCCAGCCGCAGTCCACTCCTTGGGAATCTTCCCCCAAATTCTTCACAATCCTCTCAAGGCTGCCATTATCCCTGTTGCTGATGCGCCTTCCAGACAGTTGATTCTGTTCATCTGGACATGATTTCCCCCCAACCGATATGTTTCATCACTCATTCAAGTGACTTCCTCAATCTCAGTTGACTGCAGGTTTCTCCATAAACAGTATCTTGGCCTAATGCCCAAACTAGCACCAGTGACTAACAATGGGCCATGTGATCAATGATATGCAAATTGTCCATTGAGCCAAATATAATATTGCACAACCTTTATAAAGTGCGTATTTACATATGATGACAATATCATTTTTAAGATGAAATGCAGCAAAATATGTTTATTATATTATTCAGATAAAACTTTAACTTCATTTAAATAATCTATATTGTTAATAATTAAACATGTGAGGACACGCTAGCGAGCCGCTGGTTCTCCGTTCATGGATTATTCCTGCCTCGCGCTGTATTCTTGCTGGTGCTGAAGCAACACTGGATGGATAGATGAATGGAATAATTAAACATGTACTACGAAGATATTTCAATGTTCCTTAAAAGTTTTGAAGAATCGGCGTTCTAAGCTTACAGATGGCTTAACGTCTATTACAGAGCTGATTGTGTGGCGATTGGGTATTTGGAGAAAGAAAAGGAAGGACAGGAATTGGAGGTTAGTACGTCTGAAAAAGACAGGACTGCTGCAATAAAGTATTTAATCGAAGGTCACGCACGGCACAGCAAGCATCTTGCGTGTGGCAGGAACAATCACTGCGCCACTGTGTTCCCATGTTTAATAACGTGCTTTAACTCCTGTCATAATGAAAATGATCTCACGTATAAATCTCAGTATATTAATTATTCAGAGCTGTAATATCATGAATGTAATGGATTCTGTGTCCGGTTGGAGGAAGAGAAAGCCTGGAAGCACGTAGTGATTCACACACACAAAGCACATAGAAGAACACATACAATACAAAGCATTTATTGTGCTACTTTAGTTACGATGGGATTTGAGAAAGTAGTAAATTAAACTATTTAAAGATGAAGTTTATGATGTTCTACTTTAATGACAAAATAAACTACGTGATTAAAGTGGAAATTTCGAGATTAAAGTTGACATTTCGTGCTTTTTTTCCCCACTGTGTGCCTTTATATTTTTCTTTGTACCCTAATAAGCTTTCACATGACACTCAGACGGTGGGCTACGACTTGCCTTTTCACGGCGACTTTGATATCTGACAACTTCTTTTTTTTTATTTCGGACACTATGCGGCTTTATGAACTTGAGTTTTGAGTTTCTCCAACACGCTATGTCACTCGATCAATTTCCTTTTGTTGTTTATTCCACTGTTTAAACCAACAAATAGTACGTTTTTCCTTTGCCTCCACTTGGTATTCACTGAAATTCTTCTATTTCCACCCGAGCTTTTGCCATTGTCTTTTCACTGAATGCTGAGCTTAAGGGCTATTTATATTGATTTGCATATTCAAAGAGGCATAATTCTGGGAGGAGTTGGGGGCGGGACAGCAGGTGCTTGCACGTGTGTTACTTTTCATGCTGACTGGGATTTATGTAGCGGAAGAACATGGAAGCTGGCGTTCACACAGATTTATGCATCTGGATTTATTTGTGCGTAAGCACCTTTCCATTTGGTGCTTACGCCATGTTATAGTGTGAATTCTACGCATGCCGTTATGCATGAAGCCACAGGAGTCTACAATATGGAACTTTTTCACAATATTCTAACTTTCTGAAATACTGAATTTTGGGTTTTCATTAGCTGTAGGCCACATTCAGGCAAAATGAAAAGAAATAAATGTTTGAAATATATCACTCTGTGTGTAATGAATCTACATAATATATGAGTTTCACTTTTTGAATTGAATTACTGAAATAAATGAACATTTCGATAATATTCTAATTTACTGAGATGCACCTGAGATGTACCAGTGGTTTGTACCTTGTGGTAAACCCTCTGTCTTTACTTTGATGAGGTCTTCTCTTGTTTGTAGACTTTGGCAATGATAGATCTGCCTCGTAAAAAGTGGTCTTGGTTTGGTTAAATGTTGTGAATGGTTCTTCTTCACCAATGACACAATTCTGCAGTCATCCAGCACAGTTGTCTTCTGTGGTTTTCCTGACCTTCTTGTGTTGCTGAGCTCACCGGTGTGTTCCTTATCTATATCAATCTACCAAATGGTTGATTTGACCACTCCTGGTGTGTCTGTCTGATATCTCTCTGCTGGGTTTCTTTTGTTTTCTCTGCCTAATGATGGCCTGTTTTTACTTTCATGGACCTCCGAGTTCACAGTGACAGCTTCCAAATGCAAATTCCACACTTAATTCCTGACCTTTTACCTGCTTAACAGTTAATGATATAACAGGGGACCTGCTCCCACCTGGCTATGGAACAGTTTGTCAGCCAAATGTCCAAATACTTTTGAGCCCCTGAAAATGAGAGGACCCTGTAGGAAGAAAAAATGGCTGTCATTCCTAAATAGCTCATATTATATTTCTGTTAAAGCCTTCGAATTTAATGCTGAAAGCCTACACTTCAATGGTGTAATGATTTCTTCATTTCAAATCCATTGTGATGGCGTGCAGCACCAAGAGTGTGAAAATTGCCTCACTGCCCCAATACTTATGGACCTAACTGTATTTTCACACTTGATGTTCTTATGGAGCTGCTGCATGCAGTTACAAGTCCCCCCAGCCACCCCCAAAATAATTTGGAAGTTCAAGATTCAGCAATTGAAGTTTCTGTCTAAACTTGTGCGATGTTTTTAAGAAAGAAGAGGATTTTAAATATATAGTTCCTTCCAGAAATTAAAAAAGGAATGCTGGACATAAATGCATATATGTCCTTGAAGGCATGAAATGTGTCTGTCAGTAGTGAAGCAAATTTCCATTGTGCCCCAAAACCGAATGATCTCGGGCTGCTTACTTAGACTTTCAATGTTAATTAAAGCTCCACCCCGGTAAAGTGAATGCAAAATAAATGAAGACGTGAACGCCTCACTTCACCTCACCTGCAGCTCAAGAGCCCAACCTAACCTGCGACTCGGCGCCTGAAACTGTTCGTTTACATTTAAGTGACGCTCTTTTCTTCTGTGCCTAATATGGAGGGGCCGAGTGCCACCGGAGTTCCCTCTTAATCAGCAAAGTCACACCGCGAACACAGCACCAGGCATCGCCGCCGCGCCGGCCACAGTTTCGACAGCACTGCTGCTCGGTGAAGGATCCTCGGCACCACACGAGTCATTTCGGTAAGAGGTGTATGCTGAAAAAAAAATTTTCCCGTGTGTGTGTTTGACTTACGATCTGAGGGCGTGCGGACTTATTGCATTCCTAAGCACATCCGAGAAATCACGTAGACTCCAATGTCCGCTCCGTGCCGTGGCGTGGCGTGACCAGATAGCCCTGAAAATCACATCAGGGTAAGTTCCCATCTGGTCACCCACGGCCTCCTCCGCTACCAGGAATTCGGACCTCGAGGGGAATAAACATTGCAGGGTGACAACGTGCGACGCCCGCGCTGGCCTGGCTGGCTTACGTGGGGAGATTGATAGAAAGAAACCGACAGACGGACAGATAGATGTGAAAGGCACAATATAACAGAGATAGATGTGAATGGCACTATATAACAAAGATAGATGTGAATGGCACTATATAACAGATATACAGATCTATAGATGGATATAAAGGACACTATATAGCAGATAGATGGATATGAAAGGCACTATATAACAGATAGATGTGAAAGGCAGTATATAACAGACAGACATCTAGATGTGAAAGGCATTATATAACAGATAGACAGAGGTGAAAGGCACTATATAACAGATGGATATGAAAAGCACTATATAACAGACAGATGGATGGATAGACTTGAAATCACTTTGTCATAGTTGCCCATGAAAGATACTGTGAAAGAACACTATATAATAAATACAGCAATATATACAGTAATAAATAATGATGACAGGACAGTAGCATAGTTGTATTGCCTCTGCCGTGTAACATGGAGACCAGGGTTCAAGTTCTGGGTACTCCTTGCATGGAGTCTTCATGGGTGTTGCTGTCCCAGTCCAAAGCTGTGCAGGTTAGGTGGGTTGGTGAAGCTAAATTGTCCCCTGACGTATGACTTTACTCTGCTCCAGGTTTCCTCTGAACCTACATTGGATAAGCAGGACTAGGAAAATGGATGGATAGTAAATAAATATGAAAGTGTTATGTAACAGATTGGTAGCTATATAAATATAAAAGGCACTATGTAATTTTTGCATATGAAAGACACAGCATGTAATGGACAGAAATTAAATAATCTGATTAACAGATGCTGATTTTATTGTAGCTGGCACTATTAGAAGATTGGTGGGATTTGTGTATGAACATACAAACAACGTTCATGCTAAAATTGCTTGGGGACCGTAACATTTGTCCAGTATGAGTCAATGTTTAATTGTATGACCTCTAATGGACCAGGTTAGTTGTGCCAAGTGGCTGCTGGGATAGGCTTCAGCTTCCCTGCATCTCTGGTCTGGATAAGCAGGTTTGGAAAATAAATGAGTGGATGGATGGATGGATGAATTATTATCCGTCTGTCTGTTTATGGTGTATTCAGGAGCATTGGGAGAAAGGCAGGCACCAGCACTGCACAGAGTGCCATTCCATTTTGGAGCCAACACTATTACTACTCTAATAATAATAATAATAAAAATAATAATATTATATCATAGTAATAACAACAGAGCAGGCCCTTAGTGCGACACTTAGCACTAACATCTCTTATTGCCTGGCTTCTGTCTTCTGTGTTGTCCGTGTTTGTCTGCCCAGTCCTTCCATAGCGGTGAGGCTTTTCATCGGGTTCCCCAGCTTCTTCTTACTCCCCAAGGACGTGGAGTTTCGATAGATTGGCATCTCCAGTCTGGTCCTTGCGAGCTAAGAGTTGCTTTGCATGCATGGTGGTCTCCCCTTGAACCCCGAGATGCTGGCATGGTCTCTGGCTCCTCACAACCCTGTATGGAGTAGACGGTAGGATGATAGGATGGTAGAATGAATGAAGGATTATTTTTTTAATTAAAATTTGTATTCATACTACCTCTTGCTTTTAGTGTTGATCAGTTTATTGGTGTCTTTGCTAATAGAATATTTTATGATTTATTTCTTTTTTTAATCACCAAATTACAATTATAGGAAAATATACATAAACCGGTTAGTAAACCTTATGATGGCTGAGGAAAAAACTGAACATCAAAAGAAGAATAAAAATAGAGAACAGGAAGGCAGCGTGTGATTATTTAACATCCAGAAATACCAAGTGAGGTTTGTTTGTTTTCTTCATTCTGAACCCAGGGGCCTTCCCTAAATGTACGACTTAACGTAACAAGGCACTCGGTGGCTTTTGAATTCAACGAACAACAAGAAACCCAGCAGATTCCCGTAATGGAGGCTGAAAACAACCTTGGTCAGAATTGCACTTGTGTTTTGAGACATTTTCACTCTGAGTTATCAAATAGGAGAAGCTGTGTCCCTTTTGATCTGCCCAAAGTGAAGCCTTGTGAAATACAAACGGCCACCTTTTAAGTGCTGCTGTTCCCAGTTGAACCCTCTGTGTGTGTGTGTGTGTGTGTGTGTGTGTTGGTGTATTTAGAAGAGCTAGAGCCCGTCTTCTCGTTTGTCATGTTTTTTGTCGAAATGATGCTTCCTGTCATAGGATTAATGACAGATCCTGCCAGTCAGCAGTTTGAAAAATTGTTTTGTGCAAAAGTATTTGCCCCCTTGCTGATTTCATCTTTTTTTTCTCCAAATGGCTGTAAATTCCAGCAAAATCCCCAGAGAACATCACCTTAGAGAGACACACCCATTTCTGCTATTCATATTGCTAAGATAAAAACAGATTATTATAGCTAATTATGTATTCAATAATTACTTATCTATATGCTATATCAGAAAAAAAAAATACGCCTCAGAGTGGTTAAGCATGTTAAGCATCAGGCCAGGCACACAGCATGACCAAAAATCAAGTTGGGTCTCGCAGTTACCAGAAGGAACCGTAATATGTCTGTAACTGTTCAATTATCTAACCCAGTGCTTCCCAAACTCGGTCCTGAAGGGCCCACTGCAGCTGCAGCTTTTTGTTCCAACCAACTTCTGTTTTTCATTGGACTCTTAGCCTAATTAAGTGAGTCATTATTTCCCAGTTTCTGTGTTTTGGAGTCAATGTAGAAATTACAAACTAAGTTTGCTTATTACTGTCAGTCAGTCATTTTCCAAACTGCTATAACCTAACACAGGGTCACGGGAGGTCTGCTGGAGCCAATCCCAGCTAGCACAGGGCGCAAGGCAGGAACAAACCCTGGGCAGGGTGCCAGCCCACCACAGTGCACACACACCAAGCACACACTAAGGCCAATTTAGGATCGTCAGAGCACCTAACCTGCATGTCTTTGGACTGTGGGAGGAAACCCACTCAGACATGGGGAGAACATGCATGCGAACCCGGGTCTCCTTACTGTGAGGCAGCAGTGCTACCACTGTGCCACCATGCCGCCCTTGCTCATTACATTTTAATAAAAATATGTGGGGAATAGATAGGTTTTTGTTGAAGTCGTTAACAGCATTTTCAACCTAATTTTCATTCTGCTTTTTTGTTATCTAATTGATTATTTACTAATTAGCGGGTCTGACACTGAAGCCGTTGCAGCTTTCATCATCCTGGGTGTCTGTAGTGCTGTTTGTTAATTGTCACTCTAGCTATGTTATATGGATTGGAGACAGTGGCACTGACCAGAGAGTAGGAGACAGAGCTGGAGGTGGCAGAGTTAAAGATGCTAAGATTTGCATTGGGTGTGACGAGGATGGATAGGATTAGAAATGAGGACATTAGAGGGTCAGCTCAAGTAGGACGGTTGGGAGACAAAGTCAGAGAGGCGAGATTGCGCTGGTTTGGACATGGGCAGAGGAGAGATGATGAGCATATTGGGAGAAGAATGCTAAGGATAGGCCTGCCAGGGAAGAGGAGAAGAGAGGAAGGTCTAAGAGAAGGTGTATGGATGTGGTGAGAGAGGACATGCAGGTGATGGGTGTAACAGAACAAGATGCAGAGAACAGAAAGATATGGAAGAAGATGATCTGCTGTGGCGACCCCTAACGGGAGCAGCCGAAAGAATAAGAGGCTTAAATGAAGGGAGCAAACAACACATAAAAGGGTAAATCAATAGGGAAACAACATGAGAGAGTTAAGCATTTCCAGCTTTAGAAAAAAAATAGAAATGCTAGAAAAAATAGAAATAGAAATTATATATATAGGGTGGTCCAGATCTAATTATGCATTTTTATTACACTATAACTTATTAAGTTTATTACATAGAAATTCACTGGAAAAATCCCGGACCATCGAGAAGTGTGCGAACTGACGATATGAAGAATCATCTTCGCACCGAACTGGAATCGTCCCCGTATAAATCAAAGTCATCCAGACGATCTGAATCTGCATAATTAGATCTGGATTACCCTGTATATTAAATCCAATGTCTATCTGTCTGTCCACTTTTCACGAGAGAACTACTCAACGGATTTAGATTGTCGTTTTTTTTTCTCCTATGATTTGCTTGAACATTCCAGTTGATTTTGCTTCTCTCATTGCACTAAGTATCATAATTTACTTGTGGTACCGATATATTTGCGTGAATCTGAGAGAGACTCAACAGGGACCTCCTCACTCACGCGCCAGCCTCGGTGTGTATCTTAAATCTGCGCTTAGCTAGCGAACGAGAGAACAGATTTAGATTGTTTTTTTTCTAGAATTTGCTTGAATTTGCTCCGGTTGATTTGGCGACTTCTCTCATCACGTTAAGAATCATAGCTCGCTTGCGGGAGCAATATATTCACAGTAATCCAAGGGGAGGATGAAGCATGACGTCAGAGTGGGGAGCCGGGCATGGCCCTCCTCGCTGTCCTGTTTCACTACTCTACACGGGCGAGGCCGTGGGGGACGGCTAGTAAATGTGTAAACCATACTCTTGTGTTTTTCTGAATGCAGAATAAGAGAAGAATAAACAAGACCAGTTAATTAAAATGATTATTATCACCAATTGTGAATCTGGTTGGAACAAATACCTGCAGCCACAGGGGGTCCCCAGGATCTCGTTTGGGAACCACTAATCTAACCTCCGTAAGGTTTGTCCAGAGCTGAGGTCTACCCCAGCAGGAACGTCACAAGGTCCATTAATTCATTCTTATAATTTTAGAGTCACACCATTGACCTAACCTAACCTATTTTGACCTTAAATATGATATTATTTATCTGGACTTTCAGAAAGCATTTGATAAGGTTCCACGTGAGAGGTTGGGCATCAAATTAAAAGAAGTGGGAGTTCAGGGGGATTTTTTAGATGGGTGCAGAATTGGCTCAGACACAGGAAGCAGAGGGTGATGGTGCGAGGAACCTCATCAGAACTGGCCGATGTTAAGAGTGGTGACCAGCAGGGGTCAGTGTGTTAGGGCCGTTGATATTTTTAATATATATAAATGATTTAGATAGGAATATAAGTAACAAGCTGGTTAAGTTTGCAGATGATACCAAGATAGGTGGATTAGCAGATAATTTGGAATCCGTTATATCATCACAGAAGGACTTAGATAGCAGACAGGCTTGGGCAGATTTCTGGACGATGAAATTTAATGTCAGTAAATGTAAAGTATTACACATAGGAAGTAAAAATGTGAGGTTTGAATACACAATGGGCGGTCAGAAAACCGAGAGTACACCTTATGAGAAGGACTTAGGAGTTGTAGTGGAGTCTAAGCTAGCGACTTCCCGACAGTGTTCAGAAGCCATTAAGAAGGCTAACAGAATGTTAGGTTATATAGCGCCTTGATGTGTGCAGTACAAGTCACAAGAGGTTCTGCTCAACCTTTATAATGCACTGGTGAGGCCTCATCTTGAGTACTGTTTGCAGTTTTGGTCTTCAGGCTACAAAAAGGACATAGCAGCGCTAGAGAAGGTCCAGAGAAGAGCGACTAGGCTGAGTCCAGGGCTACAGGGAATGAGTGATGAGGAAAGATTAAAAGAGCTGAGTCTTTACAGTTTAAATAAAAAGATTAAGATTAGAAATGATTGAAGTGTTTAAAATTATGAAGAGAATTATTACAGTGGCTCAAGACTGTTATTTTAAAATGAGTTCATCAAGAACACGGGGACACAGTTGGAAACTTAAGGGTAAATTTCACACAAACATTTGGAAGTTTCTCTTTACACAAAGAACGATAGACACTTGGAATAAGCAACCAAGTAGTGTGGTAGACAGTAAGACGTTTTGAACTTTCAAAACTCGACTTGATGTTTTTTTGGAAGAAATAAGTGGATAGGACTGGCGAGCTTTTTTGGGTTGAATGGCCTGTTCTCGTCTAGAGTGTTCTAATGTTCTAACCTGCAAATGTTTGAAGAAATCTGGAAAGTGTTTTGAAAGACCAAGTGAACAAATAAAAAAGACAAGGCGTATATCAGCAGCACTCGGGTCTAGCGTATAGCTGAAGTTGTGCCAGTAATTCTGACACTCGCATTATTGTGGTTATTGAGTTCCACAGGAATGTTGATTTCAAGCCCAAGCCCAGTCTATGAGTCCTACAAGCTGGCACGGTTCATCTTTCCAGGGTTTCAAAATATGATTCCACATAAAAAATTACCAAGATAACAAGTGAATTACACAAGTTGTCCCAAGCAACATTTTCAATATTTTTTTAAAACTTACAGTGGCACTGTGCGAGTAACTGTGATGAGAAACTTGAAGCCATCTGGACAATGAATAGAACTTAAACTGTGAATCAGCTTGGGGGAAAGTAAGCTGGAAGGGAAGGAAGGTTCTGGAAGCAAGCGGCTCTTTTGCCGAATTGTGTTTTATTCATGAGGCCGATTAACACTGCAAATGGGATTTGAAAAATTGCCTTTGAGTCATGTAAAGATATGAAAATGGTACTCGGAAGTTTGTCTCTACTGAATGTACTGTCTTTGTGAAAAGAGCTTAAGGTGAAGGCTTGGGTAAGCATTTGTCAGTTAAAATTAGATTCATTTGTTAAACTTTGCACAAGTTACATTTACGTAATGCAACTGGAACAACAAACACACCGGGATCGAGCGGCTGTGAAATTACAGCCACGTTTATATAAAAAACAAAAAAAAAAAAATGTGAGTGCACCCCATGAAACGTTAATTCATTTCATACATATGTGGTGGACATAGCAAGAGTTGTTCTTCATTTGAACAATAATTTGTAGATGGGTGGACAGAACACCAGGCGAGTCCAAGGAAGTTTTGGGTCTCCCCTTTTAATTATAAATAAACTCAACAGGCTCATGAGGACCTTCCTGACTTCTTAAAGTAAGAGGGCCTGGCTTGTGGAGCTCCATTCTTGAGCAAGTCCAGCTCCAAATGAGATGCTGGCATTCGGGGAATGTCGGGATTTTATAGTCTTCTGACCGGAAGGGCCGGGGTTAGTTGTACCTCAGTGTTGTGGGGGAGAAATAAAGATGGTGGTGTTAGCATTAGCACCTCCTCTCGCTTCAGTGGGGTATTGTATCTTATACCTTGGATGAGCATGGAAGGTGTTCATCTGATGTGCATGTGTAACAATCTGTAGATAAAGGTGATATAATTTAACAAACTTCAGCACACATTTACTTTTTATGTTTCCATTGTGTGATTTAAATAAACATAACCGCAAATTCTATATGTGGAAAAAGTCTGAGCATACCTCAACACTTGCCACTACCTCAAACACCTCAAATTAGGATCAGGTGCAAATAAGTAGAACATCATGAGAGAGGTCAGGTCAGCATGCACTGGTACAGCACACCCACCACATGACAAAACATGCGGTCCAGTCATACCCTCCTGAAATAACCCTCTATCTGCCGCAGCCTGGTGTTAAGTGGGGGTCCCTTTGGCCTCGTCTAGCCACTCGGGTCCTCAACAATGAAGATCCTGCAAGCTGGATCACCACTGGGGAATCGCGCCACATGGCTGCAGTGCCGTAACTGGCACTCCCTCACAATGCAGGTCATATGCTTCATTCGGGACTCCATGAACGACACAAAGTCAAACCAATGGTACCCAAGGATTCTCTGAAGAGACACAGTACCAAAGGAGTCCAGTCTTCATCTCAGGTCACTGGATAGCGTCCATGTCCCACAAACAGGTAGCACTAGGACTCTAAAGACTTAGACCTTTGTACTTTTGCTGAGATATTAAGAGCACCACACACCCCTTTCCAGTGACCGCATGACCCACCATGCTCTCCCAATCTGTCTACTGACTTCATAGAAACAGTCACCAAAGACATGAATATCAGTGCTGAGGTAAGCAAACCTCTCCACGAGGTCGACACTCTCTCCACAAACAGACACACTGCTGATGGCTGTGCCCAAGAGGTCATTAGAGGCCTGGATGTTGGGTTTTTATAAGGACCCTCACAAGCCCAGACACTCGGACTCCTTGCTCAGTCTCTCGAGAACCCCGATTGGAGCCTCCATTGACTCCACGAAGATCACAGCATTGTCAGCAAAGTCAAGATCCGTGAATCTTTCTTCTAACAGATGCCCCCTAGCCGCTAGACCCCACGGCCTTGCCCAACACCCAGTCCATACAAGCATTTAACAGAGTAGGAGCAGAACACAGCCCTGATGAACCCAAGAATCTTGTCTTACTTTAAATTAACTCAAGACATTTAGTTTGATTTGCTATTTGTGTGTGATACCATCATGTTGATAAAAATCCTGGATATTTCTGTTTTGATACCTCAGGATCCACTGGAAATCCAGAGCACACCACAGAAGGAGATGGAGCAAGAGCGCGGCCTGGTGTACCTCATAACCGGTGGCTGCGGATTCCTCGGTTACCACCTGGTGAAGCTCTTTCTTGAGCGAGGACACAACATCTCGGAGATCAGACTCTTCGACCTGCGTGTGGACCACAGCTTGGAGAACCTGAGCACGGGTGAGTGGGGACGGAGGGAAGGTGCTGAGCGCAGAGTTGGAGGGGTTGAGTGGACCCTGCTCACTTCCGCTCCAGGGAACCACGGCTGACAGGCATGACAGCAGACTTCTGTGTTGCATCAATGTTTTGTAAAATGAAAAGAGAGGTTGCAAAAACGACATCCTTGTGATCTCAGTAATTTGGCAGGTAAATTAAAGATGGGCAAGGTAGGTGGACTGGTAACTATAAGCTGCTGCCACATGGCAGTGTGACATTGAGTGTACGCGGCAATAGACTGGCAACTCAACTTGGCGGCTCAGTCCACCAAGATTGTGAAAGGAATTAATGAAATAAACTTTATAGCTGTGGTAAATTCATTATTTCCATGGTTATCACATTTAGAAATGGGACTCTTTTGCTTTCTTTTAATTGTTTTAAATATTACTAGAAACACTCGGACCTATGGTCCTCTCGTGAAACACAGTAGTCCAAGTCACCCTGCTGAGGCTCCTGCAATGGAGTACCAGCCCACTGTGTACCATCGTTCAGTTGTTAAACACTGTTCTGGTAGGTGGCCCACGTAGCCTTTCAGACTATCATCTTGGACTCTCCTAGATGGTCAAATTTGAGGTGGGGGTCATGATGTTTAAGTTGGATTCAAAATGAACATGAAGGTCTATCTCTGGAGTGTAACCATCTCAATGTTCCATCAGGCTGGTTATAGACTTGCACCAGCATCTGGCACAGCCTAACCGGTGCTTCAGGACCCACCCATATGACACGGTCAATGCAGTTCCACCACTGAACACTTTGAGGCCTACTATTCTTAGTTTACCACCATGATTTTAAGTATTACTCTGAGTACTTACTCAGTTCTATCCTGTTATTCATTGAGATGTGACGGATATGAGTTCTTAGGGCTCTGTAACTTGATGGTGCCACACGGATTAGGAGACTAACAGAAAGTGTGCATTATTAGTCTGGAGTGTAACCATCTCAATGTTCCATCAGGCTGGTTATAGACTTGGCACCAGCATCTGGCACAACCTAGCAGGTGCTTCAGGACCACCCACCCTGACATGGCCAATGCAATTCCACCACTGAACATTTTCAGGCCTACTGTTTTGGGTATTACTCCGAGTACTAAATCAGTTCTGTTCTGTTCATTCTTCTGTAGTCCTCTTCACTGAGACATAATGGATACAAGTTCTTAGGGCTCTGTAACTTCTGATAGTGCCACACGGATTAGGAGACTAACTGAAAGTGCGCATTATTAGTCTGGAGTGTTCTGCAGACTGGTGGGCCGGTGAGTGCTGTCATTCAACCGACTATATGTAGGCTCAGTTTCTGAGTCATGAATCAATTCTTCCAAACCTCATTTTCTCTCCTCCAAAAAAAAAAAGCCAATAGATAGATACTTTATTAATCCCAAGGGGAAATTCACATACTCCAGCAGCAGCATACTAATAAAAAACAATATTAAATTAAAGAGTGATAAAAATGCAGGTATAACAGACAATAACTTTGTATAATGTTAATGTTTACCCCCCCGGGTGGAATTGAAGGGTTGCATAGTGTGGGAGAGAAACGATCTCCTCAGTCTGTCAGTGGAGCAGAACGGTGACAGCAGTCTGTCGCTGAAGCTGCTCCTCTGTCTGGAGATGATCCTGTTCAGTGGATGCAGTGGATTCTCTATGATTAACAGGAGGAAATTCTACCCTGCAATGACTTTCAAGTTGTTGGCTCCTGGTCTTGTGAAATGAAAATATTTGCAAAGCTGTAATAACTTTATGTAACTGTTAGGTCAATTAGGTAAGTGCAAGGCGTGCAGGAAGAGAATGCTAAATTGCAGCAGAACAAACTGTCTCATACAAAATGTCAGTTATTTAGCAAATCGGTTGGGCAAATATGTGAAGGAAGAAAAGAGGTGAACGGTAAACGAGATCTTTAGTTGGCCCACAGAATCCACACCGCCTGTTTGGATTAACTAACTAACATCAGTTGGCCTTCCTGACTGTCATGTAGTCATGAAGAAAGATAGCAAAAGGGAAGTTCATGTAATAGTGTGTGTGTGCGTGTGTGTGTGTGTGTGTGTGTGTGTGTATATGTGTGTGTGTGTGCGTGCAGCACTGCCCCCCTTATAAGTTCACTTCACATTGACAGATGAAACCGCACTCCTCCATTTCTTAGTAGTTTTAGTATCAGTGTTGTCACGTGGACCGAGGACAGTGAGACTCTTACCTGCACGTTTAATTAAGAGCAACACGTCACTGCTCTTCTGCAGTCTGAAAATCAGCAGTACAGTCCTGGAACACCTTAGAGGTACAGCTTAACACAATTGGCTTGAATATTTTTATAAAGTGAATTCTGGCAGCTTGAGGACTCATTTAGGAAAATAGATGATGATAAAAATAATAGTAATATATTCATACATGCATTTTTGAAACCCACTTATCCTGAGCAGGATCACAGGTAAAAGCAAGGCTCCAAGTGCAAGACAGGAACAGCAACTGGACAGGACACCAGTCCATTACAGAATATTAATACACTATAAGAAAAATGGTTTAATAGTAACTCCAATAATAATCTCTCTATTTATATAAAAAAAATCCTGGGATGAGACAAGACTTTTTAGCCTGAGACGAGAGATACTGTCAAGTCCCACGAGATGAGACTTTGTGGCAAGAGATTTAACTGCACCCGGGGATGGAAATATAAGGCAAAGAGTAGATGACAAAGAAGAACATCGTAAATAATTTAAAAATGTTGGCGTGGTACACATGCAGAGCATGAGAGAGATAATGAAAGTACTAAAATTCAAAATTCTCAAAAAATGATAGTAAAGATCGCATTAGCGCAAACAAACGTAAATTATTACTCGGTGACAGCGAAAAGAGATCAAATATATTGTTTGGATTTAAACTTTAATTTGGAGACTTGCAGATTGACTAATTCGTGTTGCCATCACAGAAAAGTAGTGTTTCTTCCCAATGAAGAGGCGTATCCGTGAGAATTCAAAGATTTGTTGTTTGGTGAAAGTGAAATCCACATACGCGAGCGGCAGAGATGCGAAAAGGCCAGGGGGTTGGCAGGCGAAGCGAGCAGGGGACAAAGCCCCCTAGTAATAATAATAATATTTTCAACTTGCTAACTTGTGGTTTTGTATAATGTCTTTATAACTTGAACTCTACCAGCTTAAGTGACTCATTCAAAATGATAAATTATAAAAACCGCAATAGTAATTACAATTTGAATAATAATAATAATAATAATAATACAGTATCAGAATGTGACTTTGTCATTTTGTGTAGCATCTTTGTTTTGTAAACATGCTCCCAAGTCACAACATTTTTCTATATTTCATTATTGTGAATAGTAGTGTCTTTGTATTGTGCCTTTATAACATGAGCTATGACAGCTCAAGTGACTCATTCAAAATAATATAGTTTCAGAATAATAATGATGATGATATCACAGTATCAAAAGCAGATTTTGTGGTTTTGTTTTGTGCCTTTCTTTCATGACCACACGCTCAAGTTACTGTACAAGACAAAATTGTTTCCGTAATGTGCATGCTGAGGGGCTGAAGGGTCTCATTCAGTATAACGTGCTGTCAGGATCTGATCTTGTCAATCAATCAATCAATCAACATTTATTTATATAGCACATATTCATACAAAAAAAATGTAGCTCAAAGTGCTTTACAAAATGAATAGAGAAATAGAAGACACAATAAAAGATAAACAGAAGTCAACATTAATTAACATAGAATAAGAGTAAGGTCCGATGGCCAGGGTGGACAGAAAAAACAAAAAAAAACTCCAAAGGCTAGAGAAAAAAATAAAATCTGTAGGGGTTCCAGACCAAGAGACCGCCCAGTCCCCTCTGGGCAATTTACCTAACGTAAATCAAACAGTCCTCTTTGTATTTAGGGTTTTCATGGAAGGACCTGATGATGATGGTCACGTAGACTTCTGGCTTTCAGTCCATCAATGTTGGTGCCTCATGATGCTTTGAGTAGGTGGTGGTGGCGCAGGCCTTAGGATTTTATATAGTTGTCTTTCCATAGCAATACTATCCCAGCATACCACTCTATATATATATATATATATATATATATATATATATATATATATATATATATACATACTAGGGGATTCGCTGGCATGTGCTACGCACCATCCACTTCGCATCTCTGCTGCTCGCAATTATTATCAGGACACTCGCAAGCCCAGACACTCAGACTCCTCTTTGTCTTTTATTTCTGGGTTCTGGTGCGGTTAAATCTCTTGTCACAAAGTCTCATCTCGCGGCATATGAAATTATCTCTCTGAAAAAGTCACGTCTCTTCCCAGGCTAAAAAGTCTCGTCTCATCCCAGGATTTTTTTTTTATTATAATAGAGAGATACAGTTCAAGAAAATTGTTTCCATATAGTTTCTATAGTATGAACACTGGGGATTAAGTGACTTTTTAAGAGCAACACGGTAGAGACATTGACCTTGTCGGTTTTTTTTTTTTTGTTTTTATATAGTGTCTTTCCACTGTGAACACAGGTCCATGTCTCTGTACAGGTGTGGTTCAACAAAACACTTTCCATATCTAAACAGTGTGAACAATGGCAGTCTTAAAGTGCAATAGTGGTGGGGACTGAAAAAGTATGTCATTTTATATAGTGCCTTTTCACAGTAACACACAATTCGAAATCTTAGTTATGCCCAATTGTTTTCATGGTTCTATAATACGGACACTGCGGCGGGCTGGCACCCTGCCCGCGGTTTGTTTCCTGCCTTGCGCCCTGTGTTGGCTGGGATTGGCTCCAGCAGATCCCCATGACCCTGTAGTTAGGATATAGTGGGTTGGATAATGGATAGATGGATGGATAATACGGACACTGGCAACTTAGATGACACATTTAAAAATACAAAAAGTAGCAAGATTTAGAAAACTCCTTTCCTTTCCTCCATGAACTCTGCCTCATGTTACTTTACACATACAGTTTATTGTCATTGTTTCCACATTTCTGAGCACCTGCTCTTTATGTCGCACATACACTACATTTGGTGTGATTTTGTATAGAGCCTTGCTGCAGTCCCAAGTTTTTTATAATAGTATCACAGTATGACACCCCAGTGTTCCTGCATTTCAGCATTCAGAGCACTGGCAGGTTCAGTCAGAGTCACAGAGTGGTGTGGACACCTCATGACGTTTATATAGTGCCTTTCCATGGTAAGTCCTGATCTAAAGTGACTTTCCTGATTCAGTATAACTCATTCTTTCCATATCTCTACAGTGTGAGTTGTTTTGACCTGCCAGTTTTGTAATTAGATTGGATTTGAGGTCTGTCCTGCTCAGGGTTACAAGTCAAGGCACTGATGGGCATCACCCTGGTAGCCTCGTCCCTCATGGACTCTGTAGAGAAGATAAGAGAGATAAGGGGGGCAGAGCTGCAGGCAGGCGGTTCATTGGATCTCCTTATCTATGGCTGGATTTCTAGGTCAGATTACATACAATCTTCCATGTCACTTCAGAGTTCATTGGGTAACCTAGTTAATAATGGAACAAGTCAATAAAAAAACCAAAAAAGTGGCAATTATGAAATCCACTTAATTTAAAAAAAAAAAAGCCTGCTTTTAGCCCTCAGGTGCTCCGATTTACTAAAAGTCTTTCTTAACCTACTTTCGTAGGCTCCATGGAAACCCCCCGCACCTTGTAGCTAATCCACCTCACATGTGCACCCAGATCCACAAGAGCTCCTCCACAAAGGTGCAGTGAAGTTACATAAATGCACCTCTGCCCCCGTGGAAAATACACATGAGTGGGCCGACAGGCCCAGGTGATCCAAATAAAAGAGTGCAGGTGGGCTTAGTGGTATCATGTTTGCTCTTATGCTTTAAACCTGGAAACCCCCAACCCATGCTGCTCCCACCAGCCAGGTCAACAGCTCATGGGGACAGAAAGCGGTCAGGAAGTCGGTGCTCTGCACCAGTTCACTTGGCTTTAGTGTGGTTACTCTAGATAAGATGTCAAAACTTTATAAAATATGATGAGACAGGAAGGAGAGGTAAAGCACCGAGTTAAGGGTCTGTGATCTGCGAGCGGATGGCCGCTGCTCTTCACCAGGGTCACTGAGCATCACTGCATGGTTATAGAAACTAATCACTTTTTTATTGTTTATTCAACCATTTGATATTTTGTTTTATACAATTTTAAATTTGGTACTCTCTGTACTTTACAAAGCAAATTTACAATGCAGTTCAAAATGACAGAAAGTGTTGGCTTCTTGGCTAAAGATTAAGAGAGCATTCCCAGTCCCAGTTAGGCATAATATAAAGGCATGTGCCTGTTGGTATATAAGGAGCCCCAGTAAGCATTTCTTATTCAGTGTGAGGATTTACAGCATTATTCATAGCGGCTCTCAGTTTATCCTTCATTCTCTTCTCCACTACTTCCTCCAGCGGGTCCAGAGGGCATCCCATAACTGAGGCCTGCCTTCTTAATCAGCTTATTAATCTCGTAGGCCTCTCCTGAAGTGATGCTACCAAACCAGGACACCACAATGGCCATCACAGAGTTGTAGGAGATGTGAAGGATGTTGCTAATACTAGCATACATGCTCAATGGCAACAGAGCAGAGGAAACAAGAGTGAGCCAATCTGGCAAGCAAGAATGAGAAAATGCTACCTACGGTATATAATATTACTAGTTGTACCCCGTGGCTGCGCCCACATAGTAACGAAACAGGACAAACTTTAAAAATCAATAGACATTGGCACTATATCTGATCGTGTTCAGCTCTGATGGGAGAGCATTACCCGCAAGGGGAGAAAAGGATCTGGCCGTAATATCTCTGGCAATCAGCAGCTACCCTCTTAAGCACATGGAGCTCTGATCTCTCTCTCAAAAACATCAAACGTCACTCCTTAACAATCTGTAGATGATAATGTCTGCTGAACAAACAGGTATCGCTAGCTAAGCGGAGTTTGTATATGCTGGATTTATGTCCAAGTGTCTGTTGATGGCGTTCTCATTTGATAACCAGGATTCAGCCAGCTCTCTAGCACTTTTATTTTTGGCTTTAAATTTTACTTGTACATCGTCCCAATTAAAACTTAAGAAGAACTTATTCTTAATAAACAAGACTTTACTCCCAACAACCTCACCCCCTCACACGGACCTTTTTTTCTATATTGAGGTCACCCCTTTGAACCCCCCTAATATTTACTACGCGGTGAGGCATTTGTACTCCATCAACATTAATTATTTCCAGACATAATTTTGTCTATTTTTCCAGCGCATCACGCACAAAAGCAAGGGAAAGATGGGAGCACCAGAACTCTGCTCACATCATGTCGCTTCGTACCGCAAGCTGCAAGAAGTAAGTCTGTGATAAGCGGAATACCACTACGCTTTCCACTCACGGGACGGAAGGACAATCCTGACCGCTTTTATATAGTAAGAAAGAAGTAGAAGATATCGCACAGTCTGGAGTAGAAAATCATCTTTTACCTGGAAAAACAAAACTACAAATCCCATCGTGCATTGCAAAATGTACGGGGCGTGTATGAAACTCCGCGCCTGCGTAGCACTCACGGGACGGAAGGACAATCCTGACCACTTTTATATAGAAGGATATATATATAGATTATATATCTGGCTGTCACATTCATCTAAGGCAACGTAAAATATTTGATAGAGTACAGGCTGGTGAAGTAACTTGCTCATGATCACAATGTGTCAGTAGTGGGATTTGAAGTCCAAAGCTTTCACCAACTACACCTCGCTGTTTGCTTATAGAGATGTTAGAGGTCTGGCAGTGGACGCAAGTTGTTTTTTGTGCATTTGGTCTGAAAGATGTGTTGTTAATAGAATATACGGAACCTCTTCTGGAATTTTCTTCTATGATACTAACATTGCTCTGAGGTGTTTCAGGTAAGACGTTTTGAGGTAAAGCAGTGTGACATGTTGCATGTTGATTAGCACACGTAAGCAAAAACTTCACCATGCATGTGATAATCGGACCTGACAAACCTGTAGTGTCCTTCAAATCAGTCTAACAATGTGTTTAGAGAACAAAACCTTTGTTATATTTATAGAATGATCTACAGTACTAGGGTGTTGTACCGTGTTAGCCATTATGAATGTAGTGACAATCAAGCAAAATGACACCTTTTATTGGATAAATAAATCGATTACAATATGAAGGCATCTGAGGCAATTCAGGCCCGTTCTTCAGACAAGATGTAATCAAATATGTAGTTAGCCAATAAAAGGTCTAGAAAAGCAGGTTATGGCCTAACATCCCACACTGTGATATCCTGCTTTGACGGTCAAACAAGATACCACAAACTGTATTGAACCAAGTCTGTTCATCATTTAAAAGAAAGGATCTCGGCCACCATAAGCACACACGATTAAAGAGATGGTGCACCCTGTCAGTGTGAACATCTACACTCCAGGGGGCAAACAATTCACTTAACTAATTTCAATTCATTTTAATGTCCATTAATTAAATGCACTCAGTTCAGTTCAATTTGAATTAGTTCACTTAATTTGAATTAATGCATTTTAGTTATTGATTCAGTTAAATCCAGGTAAACTTATTGTTCCACTTATTGGCCTGGCATGCTATACAATTAGATATTATAGTACGGTTTGAAAAAACAACTTAAACAAAAATATAGCAGCTTTCTAAGTAACAGTTTTGTCAAAGTGCATCAAATTAGCAACAATAAAAAGAATTCAATACCTTACTATAAAGACAATGAGGGCGATGTTTAAAGAAAAGAAGCAGTTAAGTGATGGTGAGCACGGAAGCAGGTCTTTGTCACAAGTGGGCTCAAAGAGACAATATGTGTTTTCTGCACTGAATACCCTCGATATTTCATTACATTTTCATCTGTTATTTCATTTTAACAGACTTCCCCAACTGTGTTAAATGTGCGGAACTCCATCAGGCTACTCCTTTAACACCGGAGCCACAAAACACTTCCTAATTATTAGCGTTCTTTTGATTATCCCACCCTCCTGTATCCCTTTGTCAGATGATTTTTGCTCTTTTTGCTTAAGAACGTTTTAACCAATTAGCTTGAGAATCTGCTTTGTATGTGGGTGTGATGAACCACCACAAAAATTAAAAGAGATCATATCAAGTATCAAACGGAAATTCCATTTTTGATGTGTTTGTAGTATGCACCGAGGGGATTTATTTGTGAAAATGCAAGTTAAAAGCCTGCAACCTCACATGCCACCTTCTCAATTATGTAGTTGTCATTCTGATAATTTACAGTAAAATGTGGAGGTGGTGAGGGAAACGAGAGGAAAGTGTGACGTGCGATTCCTCTAAAAATGACAAATTCTGTACACACACACACACACACACACACACACACACACAAAAATATTATCCTTTAGGAAATTCTGCCTTTCTATTTGTAATAAGAAGGGACAAAAGACATACAGTAACAAGGTTTGGGGCAGCCACCCGTATAATACAGTGTCCTGGCTGCAAAAGAAAATGCTTTTAGTTTTAGTCAAGTTTACAAGACTGAGTCCAAAACAGAACTGAATTCCAGGGAAAAGGTGTGAGGCTTTACAGGGAGTCTGGGGTAAGTGATGTCGTCCTCGGGGACGGGACTGGAAGTGGGGTGTCCTGAGTCGAGGCGGTGGCTCCTGGTGGGATTTCCCGGGAAAGGCCTGCAGGGAACTTAGAAAGAGCGTCAGTGCACCCTGCCACCCCCGGGCAGATGTATTACCATTCATCTCCAAGCCCTTCAGCTGCCTCCAATTCACACGTGTGTGACATATGTTACATTGTGATCGATCGATCTATCGATCTATCTATGCATGCTGTGCTAGCTTGATAATTATTATCCTTCTTCATATTATTATCTCTGTTATTGCCACTGAAGCCTATCATTTTTGTTCCTCAGTGTTTATGACTAATCAGTGCCCATGGATACAAAACAATAAGCGTAGACATACTGTATTATGTAACCTCCATTAACATTACACATCTTGTTTATCTGTATGTTTGCAAATGAGATGTTAATAAGGGTTATACCGCAAAGTACATTTTTATGTTAAAACTGTTATGATCTGTGCAACAGCACAGTAGTGGAACTGAACTTTTCTCACCACTAATGCTGTTACAAACAACATTTCTGCAACGTTGTGACTTCATGTAAAATGGCTACAGTCTCCCTTGTTTCGTAATTCTGTGAAGGTTACCTGGCTGTTAAAACAGAAGCAAGAAAGTACTTGAGTTTGAATCTCTGGTGCCGTCTGCACACCTCTTATCCATCCCAGTGTGGGAGGTAGCGACTATCGACCACTGCAACATATCCTGTGTAAAATCAGTAATATTTAGTAGTGTGGGGCAGAGGACTAGGTAATGGAGATCAGGAACATACCTGTAATGGAGTACTTGGGACAGCGGAACCCACCCTCTAACACACATGGCAGGTTTAGTTCAGGGTCGTGAACCTATGGGTATGGAAGAGAAGCGTTACGCAAGCAAATAAACAATAAAATGGTTACACGCCACAAGGAGAATAAAAGAAGAAACGATTTACAGGTGTACCAGTGAAAAACTGCACTGAATTGCCCAGGGGTAACCTCGCCATGTGGTGTTTATTGATGTTGCCGTAAAGCTGTTTATAATGAGAGGAAATTACAGAAATCCTGCACTTGTTTTTTTTTCCGGCGTTTGCTATCTTGGCACGAGAAACTGTTTGATTCCTTGCAGTCGTGCTGTCAGTCGGTTTATGGAAACAAAAAATGACCAGATGACCTGAACTGCTGGCAGTTGCATGTGGAAACTGAAAGTGAAGGGCTGTTGGAACCCTCAACGAAGCAGCAAAGCTCTGAGAGCTTCTTAGAGCGGCGCAAAGCTGCCTTGTGAAAAAGCACACAGGATTACCCTTGTATTTAATGCTTTAATTCCTTTCTTGGTGCTGAAGAAGCTCTCCCATCTGAATCTAACTAACAGGACACAATGGGAGAAGCTGGGGAGACGTATCTCTCGCCCCCTTGACCATCAGAACTGGCTCCCCTCAAGACTGTATGTTATCTTCACTGCTCTTTTCCTAATGACTGCACCTCCAGCCACCAGCCAAGTAGACTCTTAGTATCAGCAGATGACACACAACCCTCACTGTTAAGGTTAAAACCGTTAAGTAGTTCTATCGTGAAAAGCGGACAGACAGACAGACGTTGGATTTTATATACATAGAGATTGTATCATTACTAAAACATTATAGAAATCTGTTAAAGAATATTTGAAAAGTGTGCCACCACCAGCTGAGTTTAGACTATTTGCAGCCAGCTGAATGTCATTGCCATGGTCTACGGTCACTGCAGCTGAGGTTGGTGCCTGTCGTTGCCCGTCCACCAGTGCCGTTTGCTGCTGGCAGGTACTCTGAGAACATTTTACTTTCAAGATTAGAGGAGGAGTGCCCATTTCTAAATGTGAAGAACACAGGAGTTAACAGAGTCACATATTCTTTTCAAAATAAAGCCAGCAGAATCACAAGGAGGAAGGTGAACGCTCCGGCCTGTGTGGTAGAAGGAAGCCTGTGGTACCCTTGTGGTGTTTGCCTTATCGAGGAGATTGTGAAAGAGAATGAGCCAGCACTTCTGTCTTCTCTTCAGTCTGCACTTAGCCGGACCTTAGATGTTACACGCTGCTTGATCATGCTGCTACGCGGTTTGGTTTGTCTGTGGGAATTCATGTGATTAGACAGAGCTAGGCATCATGGGCTAACATCTGTTTTCATATCTCCTGCCAACCCGCTCTTAACACCCCATCCTAGAATTCATCAGGAACTTTGTTGATTTGTTCTGTTTCAGAAAAAACAAAAGTGAAACTCCTACAAGGGGACATCACCCACCTGCCAACCATGATGAGTATCACTGAAGGGGTCGATGTGGTCATCCACGCAGCCAGTTTGGTCGACGTGTGGTACCGGGTGCCCGAGAACAAGATTAAGGACGTCAATGTGCAGGGTGAGTGTGACTGATGAACAAAAAACTGCAATGTATGACTTATTTCACTACATGATTCTTTAAACAAGCCTGGAATGTGTATGACCTCTGACCTCTCTCCCCTATTGGTGAACAAAGTCTTGATTTCAGCTTTACACAGCATGGTCTACTAAATAGACAGATGGATAATAATCCATCCAAGCATTCATCCATCCATTTTCTAAACAAGCAGGACAATGGGAGCTGGAGCCTATGCCAGCAACAATTGGGCACAAGGGAACTGGCCCATTATAGCACGTACATTTAAGCACTGACCCACACTGGAACAAATGAAAAGCTTCTAATCAATGAGCATCTTTGTTTGTATGTTCTTGGACTAATCCCAGTAATTTTCTAATCCTTCCAATTACACCAAAAAGCAACATCTATCTGTGAGGGTATTTCATTTCTGTATAGCTATCTATTAAATGGTGTCTTTCATAAGTAGCTAATATAAAGTTCCTTTCATGTTTATCTAGCTAGTTGTTATGTGGTGTCTTCCATATCAAGTTATTTATTATTCGTCTGTCCACTTTATCAACCTACTTTTCCAGGAGAGAATCACAGGGAAGCTGGAGTCTATCCCAGCAAGCATCAGATACAAGGCAGGAACAACAACTGAATAGAGTGCCAGTCCATCTCAGAGTGAACACACACACAGGCCAGCTTAGCTAGGCCAATCCACCTGACCTACAACTGCATTACCATACTGCTCTTTTTATTTATTATACAGTGTTGCATATGTTTATTATATAGTGCCCTTTCATACTGTCTTTCATATGTGGCTATTACAGATCTATCTATCTAATCTGTCTATCATATAGTTGCATTTATTATTTGATACCCATCATAGCCATTTAACTATTACATCGTGTCTCTTATACAGGGAGATTCACTCGAAAGAGGCCCCGAATATTCTGTTGTAACTTCCATTAGGATGAAGCAATCTGAACCAAAAATATACGCTCTATAACTTGACGTATGTGGCATCGATTGCATTATATGTCATGCTGGAAGTGGTTTCCATTTTCTGCCAGACACATTTCGATGCGGTGCTCCATGTTCCTGAACATATCAGCAAGCATCTCAGGGGGAATAGCAGCAAATTCACATTGGATGTTTCAATTCAAATCTACCACAGTGCAAGGCGTGTTCCCATAGACTTTTCCTTTGAGCAGACCCCAAAGGAAGCAGTTTGGTGGTGTCAAATCTGGTGACCGTGGTGGCCAAAGCCCCTTTGAAATGACTCTGCTGCCGAACAAGGACTCAATTTCTGTCATGCTCCTTACCAATGTGTGACACGTTGCTCCATCTTGCTAGAAGTAACCTTCAGTTAACTCACGATCATCCAGATGATTCTGACATCGCTTAACCGAATTGGTGACCCAATAGGTTCGACACCATGAAGACGGGCTGCTCAATACTGTACACCACCACAATCCTGATGAGAAGTCGAGTAACTGAGTGAAGGGGTACTGGCGGTATGCACTCCAAAGTTAAATGTCGTGATAGCAGTCTGGCACCAACCTCATGGCTCCAACACAGGGGCATCCCTGCTTGTTCGAAGCTCCATATACTGAGGAGCACATTGCGTGTTGTTTTGTTCAGATTGCTTTGTCCTAGCGAGAGTTATTACAGAATTTTCAGGGCCTCTTTCGAGTGAATCCCCCTGCACATTTACATAATTTGGCTGATTCCACTATCGAAGTTGACTTACAACATTTGTTATACAACTGGCTACATTCATGTAATGTTTCTGTTGGAAACACAGGTATGTGAAGTGATTTAGTCATGGTCACACCATGACAGTAGGAGGATTTGACCCACAATCTCAGGGTTTGAAATCCAAAATCTTAACCACTATGGCACACTTTCTATTCTTTCTATTAATCTCTATCTCTCTATCTCTATCTCATCCAACAAAGCATTCAGTGCACAGCAGTGAGCCTATAATGATAGAAATGGCAGTCTGCATGCTTTTTTTAACCTCCCTTCTTTTTGTTTAATTGTTGGTTTATTCTTCCCTTTAAACAGCTTCTCCCCTCGCTACTCTATGCAGATTTTCCTGGCTTCACTAAGCAGATTTTCCACAGTTTTCTGTTTTATTGCTTGTTGCTAGGATAGTTCTTGCCTTCCCTAATAGCTCACATCTTTTTCCATCCTTGAGAGTGATTATCAACTGGTTAACAGAACATCATGTTGGCGTTGTGGAGTTAAACAGTCTCTTTTGCGGAGATCCTTTCACACTCGCACTACAGTAAAGGGCTTCACAAAGCATTTAAAAGCAAAGGAAGATTGGGGACTGAATGTTGGCACAGTGGTGGCACCCCATGGATGACTCTTACAATGCCCCAGGTTGTTTTCTGTGTGGTAACTGCATCGTCTACCCGTGTTGCTCTCACCATATTCTGATCAAATCAAATTTTATTTTGTCCCATACAAATTATACAGTCAGTAATACAATATGTAGTGAAATTCTTAGTTGTCCAACTCCAGTGATTGTGCCTTTAATAATATAAAATGACAATGAAAACAATTCTTGACTTTATAAATATAAAAAAGTATTAAAAGAGTTGTATATATGTGATAACTAATAACTTTAAGTTATTTAAGAGAGTAAACAATGGGGCATCCTTTATTTAAGGACACTTTCCTTATGCAAGATGCAGATGGACCGTAGTCAGAAGTAAATCGTCGTTTACCTGAACACAGTACAGAACAGAAGCTACTACTGGGATGGCTGGCGTCAATAATAATTCTCTTTGCCGTACTCTGACATCGCTTGATGTAAATGTTAAGGAGTTAGGGAGTGCGCACCCGGGGATGTTTTTAGCTGACCACCCCAATCGCTTTGCGGTTCTGCCATTTGCTGTTTCCAAACCAGGCACAGATATTTCCCATCAGGATATCTTTGATGGTGGACGTATTGAAGTTCTTTAGTATGTGGGAAATCCCTGAGGCATCTGAGGTAGTACAAACGTTGCCATGCCTTCTTCCCCAAGGTGTCAATGTGCTTGGACCAGGTGTCAAGTACTGTGTGATTTGGGCACCGAGGTGTTATGAAACTGTCCGTCCTCTCCGCCTGACAGCAGTTAATTCTGAGGAGGAGGTGCTTGTGCTATTTTCTACCCAAAGTCCCCAACCGCCTCCTTTGTCTTGCTGATATTCACGAGTAGACTGCTGTCCTGATACCAGTGTGACAGACTTTCCACTTTATCCAGCTGTTCCTGCTCATTGTTGTTGGATATCCGGCCCACCAGAGCTGACTTGACAATGATGTTAGAGTCAACATGCAGCCATGCTGCCATTTATGTAGAGAGAGAGTACAGCAGAAGGCTCAGAACACAACCCTGTGGAGCCCCTGTGTTGAGAGAATGGCGGCACAACAAAGTGCGGCCACCCACTTGTACCACCTGGGGTCGTCTTGTCGAGAAGTTAATAATCCATCTACACAATGAGGTGCACAAGCTGAGTGATGAGTTTGGAGGGGATTATTGTGCTAAATGCAGAACTAAAATCTGTAACGTCCAGTTCCCTTCCTTGTGTCGAAATTCGTTGGTTGGGTTTGCAAAATGAAACGGTGAGTTTTGCTGCAAATTCCATTTTAACCAAATTGTTTTGCAAAGAAAAGAAAAAGGTCGTTGCTAGCAGAAAGTAAGGGGTTGGCAGTGGGGGACTTTCCTGTGGGAAAAACACAATAATGATCATAATGGTGCAAGTTAGTGTGTCTTTTCTGTGGCAATGTCAGTGTTAGGCCTTGAACAGAAGTGTGGTGTGTGCTACATACCGTAGCCAGCAGCCGTACCTCCTACACTTTAGAATACATAATCCACCTGAAGCTAACTGTGTTTGGGCTCGGTCAGTACTGGGATGGGAGACCACCTATGGCTGGAGAAAGATGTGTTGATGAGTTCATAGGGCACTTACTGTACTCTTTGGTCGGTGTGTGGATCCCAATGTCCCAGTGCAGTGAGGGGGACACTGTACTGTAGATAATGGTGCCATATCTTCGGATGAGACATAAAACTGAGGTCCTGACTCTCTTTGGCCATTAAAGATCCCTGGGCATCTTTCAAAAACAGCAGGATGTTTCCAAAAGTCCTGGCTTAATTTTCTACCATGACCTTATCCATTCCGACCCACTTATCTCCTATCTCTGTCACTTCGTTGCTAATGTGCGATGAGCACTCTGGAGCATAAATGGCTGCTGTCGCATTATCCAGCTGGATGCAGCACATTGGCGGTGGTTGAAGTGGTCCTCCGTTGTCCATGTAAAGTGATTTGAGTAGATTAGAAAAGCGCTATATGAATAAAATTAATTTATTTCATGTCAGCTGCAGAAAAGAACACAGGCAAACACTGAGATGTAAGTACATTTTTATGGAGTAAAATTCTTGAATTCCATCCAAAAAAAAAAAGTGATAAAACCCCCAAGACATTCTTTAGTGAGTTTTATGTTCCAAACTAGCTGTCAGTTTCATGAAATGCAAACTGAAACTCGCCTGTGTCATTAATCAGTTTAAATGGCAACCCTAAACTGGGGCCGTGTGAGCAGGTACCCGAGTTCTTGGTTCCTGTTGGGTGTCTGATGCTTCCAGAAGAGACTCCAGCCCCACGCCTCTATGACCCTCCTGAATGACAATGGCTTGAGAATGTCACGCGTGAACGAATGTAGAACAAGCGAGTTTCCCTATGTTTAATGATACAGCTGCGTGGAAGTCAGATTTATTTACTAACATGGCCCTTGTCAGGATCACAGACTCCTCCCGCGGCCTGTCCTTACAGCTTCTAACCTTCCACAGCTGCATGTCATCGACTCCACCCGATGTCTGAGGAGAGCTGAATCCATCACCTCATCCCCTGTTTTCACTTTTGCCTTTTGGGACGCACCACTGGAGCCTCACCACTCGCTCCACCTGCTTCAGGGACATCTTGTTCTACAAGGCCATGAGGTCACTGAATTCCCAGTAACCTAATCCTACCTACCCTGCACGGTGTGCTGTACTCACCTGTTGGCTTATTTGGAATTATTCTGTATGTTAAGATAAGAATTTAAAACAAAACAATATTTGCTATAGTTTATCTATCTATCTATATCTATAAATATACTAGAGTAGCAGAAGATGATAGATAGATAGATGTGTATGGCGCTATCTATCTATCTATCTCTATCTATCTATCATCTTCTGCTACTCTACTATATTTATTAATATATCACTGCAACTGTGCCACAATTCACAATGTTCTTGGGGGTATTATATGCCAGTACCGATGTCTTATCTCTAATTTAATCTCTTTCTTCTTGTTGATCTGACCGACAGGCACTGAGCACGTCATCCAGGCATGCATTCACCACAGTATTCAGTACCTGATCTACACCAGCAGCATGGAGGTGGTAGGCCCCAACATCAAGGGTGACCCGTTCTTCAGGTAAGGCTGCATTTCTCCAGCTGGTTTTGTCTTTAACTGCACATCTTCTTTGTACATTATTTAGAAAAATGAGAAGAAATAAAATATTTTTGGATACATGTCCAAAGTCTGTTTTACGTATTTCAGCGTCTTGATGTATGAGTCCCTCAGCCACTCTCTAAACAGAACTTAAAATGTTCACTTCTTTCTGCCAAAAAAGTGTACAGAAAAAATTACAGCCACCCAAAACTTTCAGGAATCGGCCAAAAACTCTTCTAACTCTCATTCCAGTGGTTGAAAGAGCATGGCGTCTGACAGGCACGTGGCACAGCTAGCTAAGCAGTGCAGTAATAGAAGTGCTTCTGTGCCAGGGTGAGGGGAATGCCAAGCAGTACACAGCACAGCCTCCCCTAGGGAGCTTGAAGTCGAGGTGAGAGGGCAGTGAGGAGTCAGTTAATGGTAACTGAGAGAGCCAGTTTTTTAGAAAAATGAGCTCCGTGCAGCACTCTGTTTTCCACATTTCACTACCAGGCTAATTTTTTCCAGGAAGGTAATTTTAATTCTAGCAGGTTGGCCAAAAACAGGCGCTCAAAAGTTTAAAGTGTGGGAGTGGAGGGTGGAAGACCTCAGTTTAAATTAGTTTTTTATTATTATGAGGCAAAATATTGTGAAGCATGGCAACCACCTCCAGAAAATAAAAAGCAAGAGATTTCACTTCCTTAGTGTTGCTTACCTCCAACAACAACAACAACAAAAAAAGTTATTATGTAAAACAGAAGCATGTTAATAACAAAATGTCAGCATAAACACAGTAGGAGAGATCTGTGGGGTGTCCAGCAGATTTAAGACGCGTTTTCCGTGTGATATGTTTTTAAACATGTCACCAACGCACATCCCAACGTCGCAAATGGTACAGTACAAGCGGGTCTCTTTACACGTTTTTCTTATATTTTTTCTGTTACTTGCGCATGAGAGGGTAGAATTTCAGAGCCTGATGTGCACGATCGACGCACCCATTGTGTTATCGTAGGCAACCACAGAGCAAGGCTTAGTGTCTTCCATGTTTCCCCCAACACGAACATTGACAGTTGTTGCTTTGTGAATAGTGCTAGGGGGGCTAACGTCTTTCTTGTCTTTCTACTTGATTGCAGTCATTTTGCCTTTTTGGTACACTGAGGCTTCATGCGATCGAATTCACCAGGAACATCACGGCAGTTTGGTTGTACAGCGCCGTATACATCAGTGTGTCTATTATTGTCAACGGCTGATGACCAATTCACATTGCCATCACTAGCACTTGATTCAAGTAATGGTTCAGTTACAGTTTGTTCTAAAGTTGCCATTACATTTTTTGTTCACATTCCATTGGTCGTTTTGGTTCAAAGCTCCGCCCCACTCATGAATGTGTATGAATTACCGTAGAGTGGCAAAACACATAAAAATTTTCATGATTTATTTGCAGCATGTTATTTTATCCACTTCATGGCAGCAGATTTGGGCTTAGCACTTGGATCATAACAGCTTAACCAAAGAGACCCTTGGGCTTAACCATAGGAGGGGGTACCCAAAAGGACTTTTAGTAATGTTTACTTACTGAAACTTTAGTCTCCTTCCAAGAACTCTCCATGTGAACGAATGCACTCGTCCCAACGGTTTTCCCACTGGTGGAAACAGTTTTGGAATTTCTGAAGAAGAACGTTGGCCAAGGCCTGCAGTGATTTTTCTTTGGCTTCCTCCACGGTACAAAAATGCTTTCCTTTGAGTCCCTTTTTCATATGTGGAAACAAGAAAAAAGTCTCACAGAGCAAAAATCAGGCAAGTAGGGAAGGTGGCAAGAACTCCAAGACACACAAGTCAATTCAGAAATCTCTTCAATAGTCCGGCGATGATTTTCGTAAATTGCATTGCAAACTTTATCGAGATTTTCATCACTCCTAATTGTGGAAGGTCAGCCAGATCTCGATTGGTCTTCAAGTGACATTTCCCCTCATGTGAAATACAAAAAAACTCGTAGACCTGCGTTTTACTTAAAGCTTCCTCTTTAAAAGCAGTTTCACGCATCTCTGCAGTCTCAGCAGCTGTTTTCCGAAAGAGAAAACAAAATTTAACACAGACTCGCTGTTCTTTATGGTCACCATCACAAAAATCGCAGAACACGTTTAATAAGTACCAAGAAAAAACAACATGGAATGGCATACGAACAATACAGAGCAACGCCACTTGGCAGACTGGCACAGAATACTGTAAGTATGCTACACCTAGCAGCGAAATTCACAGCTAAGTCGAGATTGCACACCAGGTACCAATTCCGGTTATTTTTGGGTAATCCTCTCGTATTTACATAGAATTTCAAGCTCAAGAAACACTCTGGGTTAGTCGTATTTATATAGCATTCCAAGCATGAAAGAGGCTTAGGGTTAACGTCAAGAAGGTGAAACACTTAATTTAATATTATTGAGACAGGATAAGGACAGTGTGATTAAAGGAATACTCTGTCCCAAGCATGTATTTTTTAAGTGTTACTTACCTCATGTAGTTTGCAAATATGGCTGAGAAAAATTTTAAATCTCAGGTTTTCACAGAGAATACAAACTTTACAATAAATTGGACGTCGATAGAGATGAACATTGCGCCACTGGAAACAATGTCAAAACTAGGGGAGGATCTACCATCAGGGTATACATTCAGGGGCCTGTGACGGCAAGGAGCCTTTTGGCCAAACTCTAGCCCCAATCGATTATGGGTATGCTGAAATGACCAAGGGGGGGGAGGCCCTACTTGATAAAGTGATTGAGTATCCACACATCGAAATGACCAGGGGGGAGTTCCCCCTTCCTCTAGGTGGTGGTGAAGCATTTCTTTGAGTCACATGCTGAATTCAAGAGTGAGAGATACTTAGCGTTACATTAAATGGCTCATTGTTCTCACACTGTGTTTTTTAAAAGTATGATCAACTGTCTGTTAAGTAGCTAAGTCACACAGGGGCCTGCAGGGGTCTTCATCCTACCTTGGTCAAAATATCCCTGAAAAAATAAGCTACAAGTATCACATTATACACGTCAAGTCATCCAGTTGTATGCTCGCAATGTGTAAAACGCAGGCAATTTTTGGCCAAATATTGTCCAATAAATACCTTAGAGAAATGCAGAAGACATGCAGGCAGAGCAAATGTGTTGACACATGCAAGTAAGAATTTCATTGTACTCCGTTTATGTGACAATAAGGACCCTACAGACTGGGGCAGAGTCAGAACTTGTGGACTGTAGGCATGAAAGGACACATCAAGTCACAACCGGCGTGAAGCGAGGAAGCCTCCACCCAGCTCTCCTGAGCGACTCGGCACTGTCCGGTTTATTTTGTTGCCAATCTTTGTTTCCATTTTAATCTTCTTGGCTGACATCAGCTGAGAGGTCCAGCTGCAAAACGTCACAGAATGTAAAGACTGTTAGATTTTTCTCCATGATGAATAATGAATAGCAGTATACAGTATGTGCAAAGCAGACCAGGGGATTGCAGTAATAACTGGAATATGTGGCCACTAAGCGTCCAGACCCTGCTGGCCATGCCAGGCCAAATACCCCCCGGGCTGCAAATTGAATTCCTCAGACTAGTCTCGCTGGGCTTAACACAGGAAGGGTGGGTTTGGTCTCTTTATAGCTGGGCCAACTCGACTGTCAGCTTTTTAATGTTGTGCTGAGACTTAAAAGGATAAACACAGAGCACATATGCAGGCCAGCTGGCTCTCAAGAAATTCCTGAAAAAAGGAAGAAAAGTGAGCACGACGCAGTGTATGAGATACACCAGCCAAGTGTTCAAACTTTCTTTTCTATCAAAAGACATGCAATGTCAATATAAATTTGGCAGCAACTGCTTAAGTGGTAAAAAAAATCCATCCATCCATTTTCCACACCTGCTCATTCCGGTGCACGGCTGTGGGGGATTGTTGCCTCTCTCAGCAGCATCAGGTGCCAAGCAGAAACCTGCACACCATGGCACACTAACGCACACACACTGAGTCAGTCAGCTTAATAACGTGGATATTGAATGTGGGAGGAATTCATGGAGAAAACTCACATGGACGTGACGGAAATGTGCAAAATGCAAGGACTTGATTGGGTCAGAATTGGTAACTTTGAGTACTTGCCACTTCGCCACCCTGCCATACAACAATAAAAATAAGAACCTAAGAAATTTGACACCGATGAGAGGAGACCATACAGTCTATCAAGCTTTTTTGTTTGTCCTCCAGATCTTCTTGGAAGGCTGTCTGGTTTTCAACTCCATGTCTCAGTAGTTTGTTCCAGATTCCAACTCTTGGTGTAGAAGTGAGCCTGTGTGGGAGAATACATGAGTGTGGTCTGCGGTGGACATGTTAGTTGTTGTCTTTATGCCTCATCAGCAGAGACATGTTTTGGTTCTTATATACCCATAATGGAGAAATCATCTCCTGAAAATGATTGAAAGAGTTGATGTCTAACGTATACATTCGGAGCAATTCTTCTCAATTATTTGTGTAGTGCTTTTCACTGAGCACTAAATATTCAATATATATACTCTTGTAGTTAGCTAATAGCTAAGCTCTCCCAACATGTCATCCAGATACTTCTTAAAGGTTGTCAAAGTTCCTACTTCAACTCTGTGTCTCCAGTTATTTGTCCCAGATTCCTACAACTCTTTGCATAAAGAAGTGCTAGCCTGGCTTTAGTCCTAAATGTAGGTCTCCTTAATGTTCACTGGTTTCCTCGCGTATGTCATTCACTGCTAAGTTGAAGGAATTCTGCTGGATCTACTTTAGCGATGCTTTTGAAGACCTGGATTGGGTCCTCACACAGTCTACACTGCTCGTGGCTAAACAGGTTCAGTTCTCAGAGTCTGTCAGAGTAGGACATGTCCTTCAGTCCTGGTTGCCTGTTTTTTGCAATCATTATTACAGACCAAATCTGAGAAATTCACATCCAGATGAAGATATACATCCACATTGTACCACACCAGAGGCGTACAAATTCAGATAGAAACCTAAATTGCTATTTATAACCAGATGAGTAATATGTTAATAAGCGTTGGGCTGATATCCTCACCACATCTGAGAGAGACAGTGATGTATTGGGTAATAAGAAGATCTGAACCATTACGATCGACAGAAATCTCCTCAACCACTGAAAATGACGAGAATTGATTGACTTGAAGTTAGGCATAGCGATCTAACCAGATCCATGTAGCATTGATCCGAATTCCCCTTTCCACATTGAGAAATTATGTATATTGTACGTGAATATATGCGCCTAACAAGATCGAAGACTAAGACCTGAAACGCCCACTTGACATTAAGGATTACCCATCTTCCTACACAAGAAATATATTTTCTACTTGGACCTAATGTTCCATTTCTAAACAAATATAAAAAGTATTGATCTTCCTTAACCTTTGCATTTCTTAGTGAGTTGAGTGACTCCTTGATTAGTAGTTGATCGCACATCTGGAAAAAAAGTGTGATCTATTGGAGCAATAGACCTGAACCATAATGATTTACTAAAGGACCTCAGTCAAGTATTGATTAGCTTGAAGTTGGGATGTCTGTCTAACAAGATCTAAGGGGCGCTGATCCATTTAGTACTAATCCTCCATGCCTCACCAAGAAACATATCCTTATAACCATATAAAAAATGATGGCTGCTGACCAACTGGCTGACCAAGCTTGATCAGTTCAAATTTAACATTCAAACCTAGCCAAAAAAGAATCACGGAGAACTACTCTGAGACCAGAAGTGTCATTTCTAACCAAATCGGAACTGTACGGATCCTCCTGAACCTAGCGGCGTCATTTTAAACATAGTGACCCACTTGGGCCTAAGTCTCCTCCACAGATGTCAAGTACTGGTTGGCTTAATGGCTTAGGTACAGGGAAGATTCACTCAAAATAGGCCCCAAATATTCTGTTGTAACTCCTGCTAGGATGAAGCAATCTGAACCAAAAAAAAAAAAATATGTTCTATACCTTGACGTATGTGTAATCGACTGCATTACATGCGATGCTGGAAATGGTTTCCGTTTTCTGCCAGACACATTTCGACGCGGCACTCCATGTTCCTGAACATATCGGCAAGTGTCTCGGTGGGGGGGGAGGGAATAGCAGCAATTTCATGTTGGATGTTATCCTTCAAATCTTCCATAGAGTGAGGCTTGCTCTGATAGAGTATACCCCAAAGGAAGAAATCTGGTGGTGTCAGATCTAGTGCCTGTGGTGGTCAAAGCCCCTTTGAAATTACCTTGACGCCGAAGAAGAACTCCGTTTCTGCCATGCTCCTTGCTAATGTGTGACACATTTCTCCATCTTGCTGGAACTAACCTTCTGTTAACTCGCAGTCATCCAGTTGACTCTGACATCGCTTAAACAAATTGGTGACCCAACAGGTTTGCACTGTGAAGATGCACTGCTCAGTACTGTACACCACCATCCTGATGAGAAGTCGAGCGACTGAGTGAAGGGCTGTGGGCAGTATGCACCCAGAAGTTGCAAATGGAGGTTAAACATCAGCTGTCCGGCACCTACTTCATCACTCTGATGCAGGGGCATCCCGGCTTGTTCGAAGCTCCATATACTGATGAGCACATTGTTTGATTCAGATTGCTTCATCCTAGCTGGAGTTATTACAGAATATCCGGGGCCTCTTGCGAGTGAATCACCCTGTAGTATTCTAATAAAGTTTTCAATATTGGGTTTCTCCTTAACCTACGCTCATGTTCTAGCTGGTATAACCCAAGTTTGCACCTAACATTATACTAACATTTCAAATTTGTTAGATCTGAGAATATTTTATGCTTTGTTAGGTACTGAGATTCAGTTTGTGAGACAAATGTTAACTAGCTTGTCTGATTGTACTCTAACATTGACCTTTTCTATTTCTTCTTTCCTGTTATCTCAAGGGGTGATGAAGACACGCAGTACAATGTCATACACAGCATGCCGTACCCAAAGAGCAAAGCCAAAGCAGAAGAGATGGTGATAGAAGCCAATGGTAGAAAGGTAGGTCTCTCTCTCATCTTTGACAACTCCTGTTCATCCACACTACCAGGTACCTGGAATGACTACAATTCATTTAATCTTACTAGTGGACCTGCAGTCCTATGGCACATGAAATGCAATGCCTCAATTTCAGTTTGATGTTCATTTTGAGGTGCTTCTCATTCTAAATCTTTATTATTCTTGTGTAACCTTTGCTCTGTTTGACTTTCTGTTAGTTTGGTAGGTTTAAGACTTTTTCAGTCATCCATCCATCCATCCATCCATTATCCAACCCGCTATATCCTAATGACAGGGTCACGGGGGGTCTGCTGGAGCCAATCCCAGCCAACACAGGGCGCAAAGCAGGAAACAAACCCCGGACAGGGCACCAGCCCACCGCAGGGCACACATACGGGACAATTTAGGATCGCCAATGCACCTAACCTGCTTGTCTTAGGACTGTGGGAGGAAGCACACGCAGACACAGGGAGAACATGCAAACTCCATGCAGGGAGGACCCGGGAAGCGAACCCGAATCTCATAACTGTGAGGCAGCAGCGCTACCACCGCGCCACCTTTTTCAATCATATTATTTTAGAAAGTAAACAGTAAATAACCATGCAAGTTCTTTGAACCTTTCAGTCGGGTGATCGTGACACAATCCATAAAAGACTCCACTTCACTGTTGAGGTTGGAATCCATTGACAGTTCTGCCTGTACATACATGGTGCCATTCCACTAGACTTTACAAAACCATCTTGAGACAAGTGATACACACCTTCCCAAATCTCACGACACCCTTCTCATAAAAAGTTTTTAGCTAACATCATCAAACTGACATATCCATCTGGTCGAAATGTGTTGTGATTCATCAAGCTGCCCATCCTCAATCATAAAACTAGTCATTTGAACCCATATGAAAGATGTCTACACCCGTGAAACACATGGAATAAGCTACAAAGTAATGTGGTAGACAGTAGCACTTTAGGGAACTTCAAAACTCAACTTGATGTTATTTTCGAAGAATGAAATGGATAGGACTGATGAGCTTTGATGGGCTGAATGGCCTGTTCTCGTCTAGAGTGTTCTAATGTCAAACCTTTGTTGAGATGAAATACAAGTGTGCAAAGATGATGGCGAATCAGCCTTATCTGGTTATCGTTTCTCCATGTCCACACAATGTACTGGCCTCTGGCGACAGTCAATAATATGACTGGTATGCAATCCCAATCACTTGTGCACTTGGTGCTCTGTGCAAACCTCAAAGAAGCGGATGACTGGCTGGCCCGGCGTGACTCTGAGAGTGTGCACCTAAAGGGACTTGAAGGAAAAGATCTCTCCAAAATTAGAACAAATTTAATGCAAACTAAGCTTTTGAGAGACTGTCAAAGGACAGTCGAAAAATGAGCAACAGTCACAGCCAACAAGAATCAAAAAAGCCAACGGACATAAACCAATAGGTAAGGCAAAAATTTGTAGGCCAAATTGTGGCTAAATATCGTTTCCTTACCTATAACAGATTACTCGATTCTTACTGTTGCTTTCATTCAACCAAACGTTTAGAAACAGAACAGTGCACTTCACCACCTTACATGTGATTGATGTCACATGCAGTGCAGTGTCAAACTATACGCCTGGCTAACCAAAGCCACTGTCAAAAAACAACATGACTGTGACCACACAATGATGTAGCAAAATATCATTGTGGTAAATTGACAAATAATAATACAGTAATCCCTCCTCGATCGCGGGCCGCGGGGGTTGCGTTCAAGAACCCCTCGCGATAGATGAAAATCCGCGAAGTAGAAACCCTATGTTTGTATGGTTATTTTTATATATTTTAAGCCCTTATAAACTCTCCCACACTGTTAACATTATTAGAGCCCTCTAGACATGAAATAACACCCTTTAGTCAAAAGTTTAAACTGTGCTCCATGACAAGACAGAGATGACAGTTCTTTCTCACAATTAAAAGAATGCAAATAGATCTCTTCAGGAGCAGAGAATGTCAGAGAGAGAGAGAGAGAGAAAAGCAAACAATCAAAAAATTAATACGTGCTTTTAAGTCTGCTGAAGCACCGCGATAAAGCGGCATTGTTTAGAGGAGCGTCCATATCTTCTAAGCAAACAGCCCCTGTGCAAACAGCCCCTCTGCTCACACCCCCTCCGTCAGCCAGAGAGAGTGAGAGAGAGACAGAGAAAAGCAAACAATCAAGCACCGCGCGGAAAGCAAATCGTATATCATTGAGGAGTTTTATTTAATATGTAATACATGCTCTGATTGGGTAGCTTCTAAGCCATCCGCCAATAGCGTCCCTTGTATGAAATCAACTGGGCAAACAAACTGAGGAAGCATGTAGCATAAATTAAAAGACCCAATGTCCGTAGAAATCCGCGAACCAGCGAAAAATCTGTGATATATATTTAGATATGCTTACATTTAAAATCTGCGATGGAGTGAAGTCGCGAATGTCAAACTGCGATATAGCGAGGGATCACTGTAATTACATGTGCATATAAAACAGTGGTCAGACCAGTACATATTGTATGCATCAGAAAGCTGGGCAGTTAAAAAGGTGCATGAAACAAAACTGGATGCTACAGAAATGATGGATGTATGGGAAAAACAAAGTTGGATGAGTTTAGGAATGAGAAAATCGAATGTTCCGGTAAAGTTGGGGAAATCAAAGAAAATACAAGGAAGAAGGTTAAAATGGCATAGTTATGTCATGAGAAGAGTGGGGAGAAGAATCATGGGTATGGAGGTGTCAGTACAGAGAAGAGGAGGATGACCAAAGAGAAACGGGATAGACTGTGTGAAGGGGTGGAATGAGGGTCTGGTAAGAAGTGTACAACAGACGAGAATGGAGGAGGCTGGTCCAATACAGTGACCCCACACAAAACTGGAAAAAGCCTTAGAACATTACAACGATCTAGACAATTGTCATTCCTGAAGGCAAACGTTTTAAATAATAATCATTATTGGAAGAATAAAAAAAAACAACAAAATAAGATCCAGAAAGTTTAAATGCCTAACAGTACCATGCAGAAGGGTGGCATTCCATTCCGGGTTGGTTCCTCTCTAGTGTTCACTGCTGCTATGAAAGTCTGCAGCCCATGTGGCCTCAATGTCAGATTAAGATCATGGATAGATGAGTGAATCCTGCTGATCTCACATGCCAGTTTTCTTGCCTGCCAGACGACTGCTTCTGGGTGCCACTATTTTTTTTCTAAAAGAGGGTACTACATGATATACTGCAAATTTTTTTTTTTTTGTATACTCTTTTCTGTAGTTCCTAGCTCTCCGATTTCACTTACATCAATGTTTGCATCACACATTCCTATGTAATGACACCCAGTTTCTAGACCTCCCCACACTAAAGTGTGCACAAGCTCCTATTCCTGGATTGCATTTAGCAGAAAAGATTTATCTGTTTCATTTCCAAATTCAAATATTATGCCTTGCCTCTATTCCAAATGCATTTTCGCAACTGTACCATTTGTTTCTCAGAATATTCACTCACAAGCTGTTCTTTTCACTCTGTTCTTTGCCTTTATGAAAGCCTCTGTGAGCTGAAAGGAATTTACCAAAAGACAGTGATGTTGACATTTTAGGGATAGTTTTTTTTGACATTTTTGATATCCACACCCTACCTGCTGTATCAGGTCTTGCTCCTTGTAGCTCTTGTGGGATTTGGATAGACCCCCAACGAAGTTTTCCTAGATTTAGTGCGATGTTCCAACTCAAACCCATTCCTTGACCTAACCTTAACCTCTCTTGTGTTTTGTAGGTAAAAAATGGAAAGACTCTGTACACCTGTGCCCTTCGACCCACGGGGATTTATGGTGAGAGGCATGATCTGATGAAACAGTTCTACGAGAGGGGTGTGAAGATGGGAGGGTACATCCCTCAGGCGATTCCAGCAACAGTCGAGCATGGCCGTGTATATGCAGGTAAGTCGCACTCCTATTTGCTAAAGTGCCTTACCGAGTTCTCCATTATTTTAGATCCTGTACATGCTGGTTCACAGCAGCTCCACAACTCCAGGCTGAAGGGGAAAAACAGTTAGAATAATCTATTAGTATGACAACAGAGGAAGGAGCAACCATCGTTCTTAAAGTGGTCTACTGACTACGGCGATGAACTCACTCACCTGTCTGCAGCTCATCCTCCATGGGTGCCAGTTGAGGGTCTTTAATATTAGCATTTGGATGATGCAGAATCTAATTTTCCACTTTCTTTCTGTGCAATTTGTTCATTGCGACTTTCTTCCTATTTTTTTTTACAGTAAATTTGTTATGCTACCATTTTGTTTTGCAATCTTTAGAGATAGAGATAGACAGAGAGAGAGAGATAGACAGATACTTTATTAATCCCAAGGGGAAATTCACAATCGTACACGGAGCTCCTGGAAAGGCTGCCACTCCCGGCGGGGCCTGGCTTAGTCCTTTTGTGCATTTTTTGAAGGCTCCTGTTCCTACAGCATGATGGTCGATCTTTAAGATAGAGGTCCACAGACCTCGATGCTCAAGTTAATATTTTCACGGGGTATTTAGCTAGTTTTTGACTTTGCTTTCCCCTCATTCCTGGACCTGATATTTATGTCTCTTGTGGTCTACCATTTCCACTGGTGGTAGTACCATAAAAAAAAGATCATCTAAGACTTGGAGGACATTCTCCTTTAGCTCCACTGGCTAATCCTCAACTGAGCTTCTAACTGCAAGAGTGATTCTTTTACAGCAGTAGGCTCTCTTTTTGAGCCTCGCTACATTTGTTATTAGGTTTGGATCCCAAGATCATTCCCAACAGAATGGTTAATAGCTGAAGATTAAGATCTTCCACCTGAAAATCTAAAATTTAGTGACAAAATCTGATAGTCTTCAATCTGTGATCCACACATTTTGTATGCTGGTAGGTAACCAGTAGTTTCTTAGGGACATCGCCATTCCCTAGGCTTGTGTACATCATGGTTACAAATGCTCCTTGAAACAGGGGAATAATTATAGATAAGATGTCATAGAATTAACAAGAAAGGAAAGAGAATCGTTTGGTTCCAAAAGGGGGTCTCCTTTTATCAGCAGATCGATATCCATTCCTGGTAGGTCCATAACAGAATTGCTTAACTCTTTGAGGGCTAAATATAAACTCAGTTTTCTGAAAAGCACACAAAGCAATGGTTTCACACATAAATCAAAATAAAACGTTTGTTGCTATGGGCTGTATTTGCTGTTGGCGGATGTTCGGCATCTCTGGTGGCAGTGGCTGCGTGGGGGCACCTCGATGGCCAGCAGGAATGCACGGTGGGCTGGTTGTCTTCACACAGCAAGTAGGTGGCAGTGTCAGTCACAGTGTAACGCAATATGGTTTTTGTACCTCTTGTCATCATAAGTGGTGGCCCTCCCAGGTGACCGCAGCTACACAAACGTGTTCAACACCGCGATCAACTGGGCACTGATCAGCTGATGCTGGTACCTCACTTTAATATTCGATGTCCATCTCCTAATCACTTGCATCAAATTCCAAGTCTGACAAGTCAGAGTCTGACTCCGCGATAATATGTAAAACGTCCATGGCGTATTTAGTCTCTCGCCAGATTCCAATGCCATTTTAGAGGTTGTTTGCTCTTTGCTACTGACGCAGGGAATCAAAGTTAAATCAACAAAGCTACTTAATTTTCCTTATAGCAAAGAGAGTCAAACTTAAATGTAAGGGCGAGTTTTGTTGCAGATTACAGATGATTACCGTCCTCTACCCCCCGAGTTTCAACAGAAGTTGACATCAGCCCTGAAAAAGTTAAAGCGGTAAAATAGGATTATCCTTTTAAAAATCCATCTTGTAACAGGTTGCATCCTTTGGTGTGTGTTCCAGCTTCTCATCCAAACATTTTGTTGTACTCATAATCTCCATGATCAATAACCATTTTTCTTAATTCCCACCAGGAAACGTTGCCTGGATGCATTTGCTTGCCGCTCAGAAGATCCAGCAAACACCCGAGGTGCTAGGCGGGCAGGTGTACTTCTGCTACGATGAATCGCCCTACAAGAGCTATGAGGATTTCAACATGGAATTCCTCTCCTCTTTTGGTTTTCAGGAAGTCCGCATCCCCTATTTTGTGCTGTCCTTCATGGCCCGACTCAACGACATCCTCCATACGGTGCTCAAGCCTTTCTACAATTACACGCCTATCATGAACCGTTACACGCTGACTATCGCTTCCACCACATTCACCGTCAAGACCAACAAAGCTGAAAGACATTTTGACTACAAGCCTATCTACCCGTGGTCCGAATGTCGAGAGCGCACCATTGGCTGGATAACCTCCTTTGCACAACCTGTCCTCCAGAAAGACAAGTAGAAACTGAAATGAGAAGGGTGGCAACATCTCTTTCTCAGTTCCACCTACAAACCTTTTATCTCAGACACTCAGCAGGCATGGCGAAAGTGGAAAGGGAGGGAGAAGAACTGGAATTTCACCCCATAGGTGAATCAAAAAAGACTTGGCAATCATCATCTAAACCCATCTTTGTCATTCATAACAGCTTGCCTTTCTCCTCACCTTGTTGGTTTTCTTGGTTTCACTCACGGTATGAGGATCCTCATTCTCAACTGAAGAAAAAACAAGCATTAAATTGACATTGTCTTTTCAAACCTGTTGCCATGAGATGCAATAAAACTGCAAAATCAAGTATTTGCTTCCAAGAAAGCCAAATGTAGTAGTAAGAAAATGGAAAAAACAGCAGGATCATTTGGGAATATTCAATATTGGGGTGGAGAAGTTAAATATGAAGAGGATTCTATCATAGAAGAAACCATGGTGGTGTTTCACACTGAATTTCCCAATTCACGTGAGACTGGAACTAAGGAGGATCTGCTGAGTTTGTGATCAGTGTTAAGGACCGAGCTACCATTAGCTGCTTACTCAGACTCTTTGCAGTGTCTACAAACTGCTACAAGTTCCTACTTGACCCTACATATCTAGCAGACTGCCATTTCCATGCACTGACTGCATACACTTAAACAATCTGACTAATGGAGATGGAAGCCTTAAGGTGGGTGCATCCCATCTATTAAAAACTGGCAGAGGGGCAGCCTGCCCATCACTGCCATCCAAATGTTTCATCATTCTAATTTTAATTGTCAGAATTCTGTAGGTAAGTCATAAGAGTCATATACAGACTGTGCAAGCCAGGGGGAGTCAGGAAAAGAAGAACAGACAGAGGAAGTGACAAAGCAACATTGTGTGTATCTGCAGAAGAATAGCTCAAAAACAGGAGGAGGAGGAGATAAGTAGAATAGAGTCTGACTCTACACTCTTGGAAATAATGGTTCGAAAATGGCTCTTTACTGGAGTCTGTGGTTCTCTGGACTTTGAAAAGGTTCCTAATATGAGGACAAAATAGAAATCTTTAAGGCTACCAAGCAGGATCCTAAAACATCAAGAAAAGCTGGACTTAGCCTGTGTGATTGCATGCAGTTAGAGTCCTTTGAAAAGCAGGAACCCACTTGTATGTCACAAATTTATCATCATCCATTCATGACAATTTGTGGAGCCTGCTATGGACCTCAATTAATACAAAGTTCTTTCTGGAACCTTCATGTAGATGGTCCATTTGGGAACCAAAACTATGGTTTCTTTCTGAAGAGCCACTTTGGCACCTTAATTTTAAAGAGTGTAGGAAATCGAACTGTGGCCACAACGACACATTGTGGCATTTAGAGAGGCTAGGTGGCAGCTAACACAAGTAAAAAAAAAAAAGAAAAAAGAATGATGGTGGCCACGACCACAACAGAATGTGATTGTTAGATGTTGGAATTCCCATTGACAATGTCAGAGTGCTGAATGCATTTAGAAATAATGTTAAGTAAAAGCACAGAAACTTCATATACATACACTCAGGTGCCTTCTGTACCAATTTGGCCGTACAGAATTATAAGCTCATGTGGGTGCGTCTGCTCCACATCCACTCCACCCCCCAACTCGGGCTCCTTCTTTTGGGCGTTTCTGCTCTTATAGGGTCCACACAGGAGAAAGAAGGAGGAGGAGCTCAACTGCCCCCATTGAGCTGTGGGGAAAAAAGAGTTGATCCCATTAGTGATAGTGCCCCCTGTTGTCCTGGGGTGGTATTGCCTACCTTAGCAGAGTCTGAAAGGTGATATTCAGATGCCCATGTGTGACAATACACACACACACACATTTCATCAGATATTCAACTGAAAAGTTCAAAACAAGTAACAGGAGTGGAAGAAGGGAACAAAGCCAGGCCAGATGAAAGGAGAAAAGGAGATGAGGTGAGAAAGGCTGCCATTAGAGAAGAGATAGAAGGTATGTTATAGTGCATGAACATTTTTTAAGAAGTGATAGGAATGCCACTTGCACCTTGCAAACCTGACATTGGATTAACAGGGCTCAGTAAAAGACTAACTAATGGGAACAAAGGGTAAACTAAGTTCCAGTCAAGTGGCTGTCTACTGGTTCCATTCACTTTCTTAACCCATCCATCCGCACATCTCTTCCCTAAACCCAATTGTGGGCACCAGGTCTGTTTAGAGAACCTACACACATAATTTAAAGTCTGGGGGGGACTAGGGTGGTGTTGAGGGTTTGGGGGGATAACATTCTGATATCAGACAGACAGTCACTGGGGTTGGGGACAGCGGTGCTACTCATACAGAAGCAATAATCATCATATTTAATTTATTATGAAAGAATAAAGAAAATAACTATTTGTTATAATTGCAGTTATGGTACTTGAAAATTTAAAGTATTAAAAAATATGTATTATGCTACGTGTGTATGTATACATAAAGTATATACAATGAACACACACATATAATGAATGTGTATGTGCATAAGCATATCAATATATAGTTATAAATTATTTTTTTAATGTAAAAAAAAAAAAAAATGCAATGAAATGTTGTTAATTTACATTTCTACATCCAGGGAGCCCAATGCAAGTTTTGTTCTAACCTGCTGGGTAACCTGGAGAAGCAATAAGTTTAATCTGCTTCCATTTGTTGTATCTATGACTTACAATTATTTATTTTTGTATTCTAGTGAAATAATTGTATAATATGTAATAGTATTTATTAAAATACATACAAATAAAAAAATAAATCAATAAAGCAATCTTGATTTCTCTTTCCGGGTGCTCATTGGCTACTTTTCATTGTTTTCCCACTGATGCCGGACATGCGATGCCCAGTGGGTCAGGATGGCTTGCACTGCGCACGCCTCGGGACCCTTTTCTCAACCCCAGACGACACGATTATAGTATGCGCTACTGATCCCTAAAGGGAACACAAAAATTAAATAAATAAACAAATACACGGGCTCGGGCAGATTTGTGGCAGATGAAATTTAATGTAAATAAATATACTTAATATATAAGTATTACACTTCAAGAGTAAAAATATTAGATTTGAATACATAATGGGAGGTCTGAAAATTCAAACGTACGCCTTATGAGAAGGATGTAGGAGTCACAGTGGAGTCGACTCTATCAACTTCCAGACAGTGTTCAGAAGCCATTAAGAGGACTAATAGAATGTCAGGTTATATAGCGCCTTGATGTGTGGAGTACAAGACCAAGGAGGTTCTGCTCAAGCTTTATAACACACTGGTGAGGCCTCATCTGGGGCCTCATGTATAAACAGTGCGTACGCACAGAAATGTTGTGTAAGAACTTTTCCACGTTCAAATCGCAATGTATAAAACCTACACTTGGCGTAAAGCCACGCACTTTTCCACGGTACCTCATGTCTTGTCGTACGCAAGTTCTCCGCTCGGTTTTGCAAACTGGCGGCACCCAGCGTCAAAGCAATGGTACTGTTCTTGTGTGATTACTCATTATTTTCATGACGCGGCTTTATAAATACACAGAAACTAACCGCATATTGTTTATTAGTGTAATGCATCTGATTGTAATTAACTCGTAACAATATAATGGTTCAGGGAACAACCATAGTATTCCAAATACCATAACTGCTTTAGCGTTGTTACTCTCACTGCACCTTCTTTCGTCGTCTTCTTCTTTCAGCTCCTCCCGTTAGGAGTTGCCACAGCGGATCATCTTTTTCCATATTACTCTCACTGCACGACTCGGAGTATTTATATCACTGTATCTGAGTGTGAATCACAGCAGCAGCTGATCGGAAAGAGAATTATCGGTATACAGCTTTAAGGACACGCTGTCTCAGCCACTGCAAAACGTTTTAAAGCCTTTCCTGTACAGACCTCGCGGTTCAGAAACAGTTTAATCCCAAGAACTTTAAATGCACTCAATCAATTGCTCCTTGTAGAACGGTTTGTACTTATAAGTACAATCACCCCACTGTAAACTTGCACTACAGTTATAATATCTCACAACCTGAGCCACTTTATAAAGCGCGTATTTACATATGATGACGATATCATTTTTAAGGTGAAATGCAGCAAAATATGTTTGTTAAATTATACACATAAAACTTTAACTTCATTTAAATAATCTATATTCTTCACTGGGAGTGTCGTGAAGGATAGAATAATTAAACATGTACTACGAAGATATTTCAATGTTCTTTAAGCGTTTTGAAGAATCGGGCTAAGCTTACAGATGGCTTAACTTCTATTACAGAGCTGATTGTGTGGCGATCGGTTACTTGGGGAAAGAAAAGCACTGACTGCAGTGACGGCTACGCCAATATATATTGAATATAACACAGAAAGAGAAAATAAAAACGCAGCGACAAATTTCGACAATAAATTATTTCATCGCAGTGAAACACATGTTTAATAACGTGCTTTAACTCCTATCATCATGAAAATGACATCACGTATACATCTCAGTATTTTAGTTATTCAGAGAGCTGTAATATCACGAATGTAATGGACTCTGTGTCCAGTTGGAGGAAGAGAGCCAGTTTAAGAAGCAAGTAGTGATTCACACACATAGATCACATACGAGTAGAAGATCAAATACAAAACAAAGCATTTAACGTGCTACTTTAATTACGATGTGATTTGAGAAACTGGTTAATTAAACGATTTTAAGATGAAGTTTATAATGTTCTACTAAATGACAAAATAAACTACGTGATTAAAGTGGAAATGTCGAGATTGAAGTTGACATTTCGTGCTTTTTCCCCACCGTGTGCCTTTTTTCTCTGTACCCTAATAAACTTTCATATGACACTCAGACAGTGGGCTTACAACTCTTCTTTTCACGGCAACTTTGATATGTGACTTCTTTTTATTTCCGGCACTGTGCGATTTTGTGAATGTGAGCTTTCAAGTTTCTCCAACACGCTATGTCACTCGATCAACTTCATTTTGTTGATTATACCACGGTTTATTTGAACAAATAGTATGTTTTCCTTTGCCTCCACTTGGTATTCGCTGAAATTCTTATATTTTCCCAGTGCTTTTCCCATTGTCTTTTCACAGAAGGCTGCGCTTAAGGGCGATTTATATTGATTTGCATATTCAAATAGGCGTAATTCTGGGAGGATTTGGGGCGTTACAAAATGCGCATGCACGAGCGTTAGTTTTCACGCTGATCGGGATTTATGTAGCGGAAGAACGTGGAAGTTGGAGTACGCACAGATTCCTGCATCTGGATTTTTCTGTGCGTAAGCACATTTCGGCTTTTGTGCTTACGCCATGTTATAGTGCGAGTTCTACGCACGGCGTTATACATGAGGCCCCTGGAGTCCTGTGTGCAGTTTTGGTCTCCAGGCGACATAAAGGACACAGCAGCACTAGAGAAGGTCCTGAGAAGAGCGGCTAGGCTGATTCCAGCACTACAGGGGACGAGTTAGGAGGAAAGCTTAAAAGAGCTGAGCCTTTTCAATTTATGCAAAAGAAGATAAAGAGACGACATGATTGAAGTGTTTACAAATTATGAAGGGAATTAGTCCAGTGGATCGAGATGGTGACTTTAAAATGAGTTCATCAAGAACACGGGGACACAGCTGGAAGCTTGTGGAGGGTAAATTTCACAGAAACAATCGAAAGTTTTTCATCACATAGAGAACCACACCCAAAGGGAATAAGCGACCAAGTAGTGTGGTAGACCCATTGGACTTTAGAGGTCTTGAAAACCCGACTCGATGTTATTATGGATAGGACCGGTGAGCTTTGTGGGGCTGAATGGCCTGGTCTCGTCTCGACTGTTTTAACGATTTGAAGTGCGAGTGACCAACACCACATCTCTACTAACCAACATAACATTTACAGAGCACACCCATGGAAGCAGAATGATGACTGAAACAAAATTATTGTAACCAAATCGATCAGCGATTTACACAAATTCTGTGCTGCAGTGCACTCCCCACAAAGACAGATTACAATACAAGACATTCCACTGCTAAAACATGAAAACACAAATAACAAAGGGTTATTGGAATAAAATTGGAGTAAAATGAAACACCCTTGAATGTCCATCCATACAAATACTGTTTGTTTTTTTTTTTGTTTCTTAATGTTTGTTACTGCGAGGGTTATGCTAAGCCATACCTCCATACTGGAAAACATCCTCAACACACGCATGTCAAGCCCTCTGCCGTGTTCTCCATAAACAGGTAGAATAATCCTCTGTGTCGTCAAGACTTCTTGCCCTCATGATGGTGTCCCCAGGAGCCTCTTTCACCAGAAACTGTCGATAGTCGAGATAAATTGAGATGGGCCATGCAAAGGTTTAGTGCTTTTACTGCAACAAAACTGTGTCCAAAGTCCAGTGCATCACAATTAGTCCATAAACAAATAAATATTCCATAAAACCAGGTGCTAAAGAGTGGAAGTGAACATGTCCAAATGATTAATTCCATTAAAACGAGGTTAAAATCGAGGGTGAATATATCCTCTTAAAACCACGAGCCTTGGTTCTTAACTCTGAAATGCAACGTCTCCTATGCTTACCAATTCCTTAGCACGTGGAGACAGGCGCAGGTCTCTGTTGCCAGTCTGCGGGATGCTGTGCCAAGCTTTTCTCCTTTCTCCATCCATGCCACACTCGAGCAGGCTTCTGCTGGTCGCCTCTGCTCCAAAAAGTGCTCACTAGAGGCAGCCACTCTACCCGCATCTTAGGGCATCTGGCCCTACGCTCCTCACCCACGGCTCACTTTTCCATGCGCCTGTTTCCTCTCACAGATCGCTCCTGTTCCTGCCCTTTTCTGTGTCCTTCTTTGCTTTAACCTCCATGTCTTCCTTTTTTTCATTTTTTCTCCTCCCCTCTCTTCCATACAGGATCCCAATAAAGCCCTGACTGGGTGCAGGTTCTTTCCTCCACCTACTCCAAAGTTTGAACGAGAAACCTGACCGACTCACTCGCATTTGCGCGTGAATTTGTGATCTACCAACACCTCAATCAAATTCAAAGTGGCACCTGCATGCACACACTCCTGGAACTCGATTATTTATTTAACAATCGAGCTTTGCCATGGACCCCTTATCACATGCCTTCTATGAATGAATGCAGGATCACCCAGCACCTGCTTTAGGCAGTGTAGTTTTCCCAGAAATATCAACAACATTTCTCTGGTGTTGTTCCTTGTCTCTCTTCTCCCTCACCCCTCTCATGCCCCTGCATAGTCCCCTTTTAGATTTGATTGGTTCTCAGAGTCACATGCTCCTTTTCAGGTACTTATTCTTCATCTTCCTCTTTTGGCTGCTCTCATCTAAAGGTTGCCACAACGGATCACCCATCTCCTGGTGGCGACACAGAATGACCAACGTCCTGACTGGGTTGGAGAGCGCTACCTTACCTGGCCAGGAGTCCATAATGGATGGACAGTTTTAATGGAAGAAACAATTAGGCCGAGATGGGTAATAATGGCGCTTACCCTGTGGTCTTTGTGTGGATCCCACTGCCCAAGTACAGTGACTGGGACCTTCAGGTCCTGATTACCTACTGTGGTCATGAAACATCCCTGGGCAAATTTCGTAAACAGTAGGGCATTTCCTATTGTCCTCACTAAATTTCTCACCACTGCCTTGTCTATTCTGGCCTCCTAATCATCACCATCTCTAATTGGACAACTCTCTCTCATCTCTTCATGACCTACTAACTAATGTGTTTTGAGCAAACTGGCACAAGAATGGCTGCCATTGGATCATCCAGGTGGATACTGTACATTGGTGGTGGTTGAGGCAGCTCCTTCCTCTCTTTGTAAAGCATTGAGATTCTAGAAAAGCACAACATCAATGCAATGTCTTCGTCGTCTTCTTCTTCTACTTAGTTGATCAGAATGAGACAATGTGTTTTTTTATGAAAGGGATCAGAAGATGCAAACCTTGTTGGGAGTTCATCCCGGAGTCCTTACCAAAGAAGGCAAGACGAGTGGGTGCCAAGTTCAAAAAGGCGAGATAAAAATCAAAGGTCTAAAGAAACAAAACAGTTTGAACATTAGGGAGTCTTTTAATAAGAATTTGGTCTGTGCACTAATACCTAAAGCCCAGAAAGGATGTCCGTTTCTATTTTTTTAAATATGGTCTTTTTGGTGACAGCTAGAGTAAATATGCTGTCCTCACTAGTGATCTTGTCTGATGAACATTTTCCGGTTTCCACTGAAAAACACCACTGAGAGACAGTTGGGGTGTGAAAGTTTGTATATAAGTTGATAAATATTTTGTATGTCTTTATTTGTAACTTAGACAAAGCAAATGTAACATTAGTGTTACATTATTGAGAAGAACAGCAATGGTTTGATGGTTAAAAACCCTCCTCTCTTTAGGACGGAGTCTTTGTACTTTTATGACAGGGTTAGGAGGGGGAAGGATCTAAAACCAGTTTGGCAAGCGATTCTCCGCAGGACTCTCTCAATCAGCCCCCACAGGGAAGCCAAATTACCAAGCTGGCAAAGATCAGCTTAACAAATAGTACTGGGGGCAGGTGTGAAACCATCGTGTTGCACCAGAATCCTACTGGTCTAAAGTTGCCTGTTTGGTTTTAAATTAGAATCCATTAAGTACCACAACGCCGGCTTGTAGGGTTTGGACAGAGAGTCTAGAAATTTGCTTGCTTTACCCCTCCCTCTCTCTCTCTCACACCATCATCATGAAGGAGCATCTCTCTGTCATACCATTTCCATGAAAAGGACGACACAATGAAAGGCATAGCTCAGCAGCCATATTGAGACAGGCATGTGGTCTGTTCTGAAGAAAGCTGATCAAAAATGAGGCCAAGATATTTTAAATAATAAACTAGGGGGCTTCACTCACTCACCCCCACCCTCTTCCCCCCCCCAAACACGCTATGCGCCAACCACTTTGCATCTCTGCCGCTCGCGCTGTGAAGAGGGTGGTTGAACGCACCCCAAGGAGATGCAGTTGCTCCTCCGACACCCCCTCTTAAATGGAAATACAATGGGAAACACATTCAGTTTCCATTTGCTCAATCAGCTGCTGCCGTGCTATCTGCATTTCGTGCGGCACACTTTTGTCATATCACCTATCACCATATATTCGATCTCTTTTCGCTTTTACCTTTTCATCAATTGAATTTTGATTCTGTGTTTGGAATTACAACGTGACAATGCAATGTTTAACTGCCCGTGATTGTTTCTTTCTCTCTACAAGAAATGTGTCTGACATAACCACGCAGGACTTTTCCAAATCTCTGCATAAGCTTTTGTTTCGCAGGGTTTCCGGCCCCAGGTTTGGTTACATCGCTTGGCACGAAGACTTGTGATGCGGTACGTGAAAGTGTCTCTGAGACAATCGTGTCTCGTCTTCTTCCTAGATTTCTTTTTATAATAGAGAGACAAGTCTGTGCGCCGGTTGAAACTACACATCAGCATTTATCAGGTTGTATAGTTGCCAATATTCACTTATACTTTGCTTATTGTTATTATTTATTAATATTAGGGGGGCTTCACTCACCAACCCCCTACGGCCTGCACTACGCGCCAGCCACTTCGCGTCTCTGCTACTCACATATGTCTGTTTTTTAACTTTCACCAAACAACCAATCTTTTAATTCGCCTGGAAACGCCTCTTCATTGGGAAGAAACACCACTTTTCCCTGATGGCAACACGAATTAGACGATCTACAAGTCTCCGACTTAACGTTTAAATCCAAACATCATATCTGATCTCTTTTCGCTGTTTCATTATTTCACCAAGTAATAATTTCCGTTTTGTTTGCTTTAATGCGATCTTTACTATCCTTTTTTTGAGACTTTCGAATTGTAGTACTTTTGTTATCTCTAACCTGCTCTGCATGTGTATCACGCCAACATTTTTGAATTCTTTATGATGTTCTACTTTGTCATCTACTCTTTGTCATTTATTTCCAGCCCTGGGTGTGGTTAAATCTCTTGGCATAAAGTCTCACCTCATGGGATGTGAAAGTATCTCTCTTAAAAACTCTCATCTCATCCCAAGATTTTTTTATATAACAGAGAGATTATCAATAATACGTTAAAAGTTGTAAATTAACTCCTGCCTTGTCTTTTATTACACCAATTGCCTGAAGTTATAAATGTAGAAGGGAAGGTGGGAAGATGTTTTATACTACAATACCTTATACACAGTGGTAAGTCTGTGAGATCTGAGGCATTCTGACAAAGGCTACACAATAATAATACAAAAGGGGAAAGCAGAGTAATAAAGAGCAGGGATCGCCAAGTCCAGTCCTGGAGGACCACCCTGGTTGCAGGTTTTCATTTTAACCCTTTTTTCTTTTTAATGAGTGCCCTGTTTGTGCCAATTAACTTCTTTTGAATTAATTTTAATTGACTTGTTTTTTTAAGATTTGTTCCCCTGAATGTCTTCATCGTTCCTCTGCATTGATTCATTCCTATCCTTAAATGGCACCCAAACAGAAATTAAATGTGAAATGAGGGAGCCATCAGAAGACCAACTAAGTCAGAGTGAAAATGGTTGGAGTTTGAGGTCCTAACCAGCTGTTAAATGAGGTGCCATATCCTGTCGTTAATTAAACCCGTTCCTTAGTTTTGTGGCTTTTTGCTACTCTCATGGTGCAATAGCAGACAGTTCCAAAATTGTTGATTTTCTCTTTCTAAGAGCAGAGTTAAAATGATTTGTGGACCTGAGCAGATCGACATTCCTGAGACCTTCATCTTTCTTTTTTCTTTTCTGTTCAGCCTATATACATCGGACTCCCAAAACAACTCGGAGTCCTGCCATGTGCAAAATTTGCTGACGACACTGCTATCATGGACTACATCAGGAGTGGGCAGGAGGAGGAGTATAGGAACCTAATCAAAGACTTTATTAAATGGTGTGACTCAAACCAGATAGATAGATAGATAGATAGATAGATAAATAGATAGATAGATAGATAGATACTTTATTTTTTTCAGTGGAGCAGGACGGTGAAAGTAGTCTGTCTCTGAAGCTGCTCCTCTGTCTGGAGATGATCCTGTTCAGTGGATGCAGTGGATTCTCCATGATTGACAGGGGTCTGCTCAGCGCCCGTCGCTCTGCCACAGATGTTAAACTGTCCAGCGCCGTGCCTACAATAGAGCCTGCCTTCCATACACCGGTTTGTCCAGGTGTGAGGCGTCCCTTTTCTTTATGCTGCCTCCCCAGCACACCACCGCATCGAAGAGGGCGCTCACACAACCGTCTGGTAGAACATCTGTAGCATCTTATTGCAGATGTTGGAGGACGCCAGCCTTCAAAGGAAGTATAGTCGGCTCTGTCCTTTCTTACACAGAGAATCATTATTGATGTACCTACACCTGAACACCAGCAAAACAAAGGAGCTGGTAGTGGACTTTAGGAGACCCAGGTTCCTCATGGACCCCGTGATCATCAGAGGTGACTGTGCAGAGGGTACAGACCTATAAATACCTGGGAGTGCAGCTGGATGATAAATTGGACTGGACTGCCAATACTGATGATCTGTGCAAGAGAGAACAGAGCCAAATATACTTCCTTAGAAGGCCGGTGTCCTTCAACATCTGCAATAAGATGCTGCAGATGTTCTATCAGACGGTTGTGGTGAGCACCCTCTTCTACACGGTGGTGTGCTGGGGTTAAAGAGGAGGGACGCCTCATGTCTAGCCAAACTGGTAAGCAAGACAGACTCTATTGTAGGCACGGAGCTGGACAGTTTGATATCCGTGGCAGAGCGGCAGGCACTGAGGAGACTCCTGTCAATCATGGAGAATCTACTGAACAGGATCATCTCCAGACAGAGAAGCAGCTTGAGGGACAGACTGCTGTCACCGTCCTGCTCCACTGACAGACTGAGGAGACCCCACACTATGCGACTCTTCAATTCCACCTGGGGGGGTAAACGTTATTGTCTGTTATACCTGCATTGTTATCACTCTTTAATTTAATATTGTTTTTTATCAGTATTCTGCTGCTGGAGTATCTGAATTTCTCCTTGGGATTAATAAAGTATCTATCTATCTATCTATTTCCAGATATTGTATGATGGACACCAGTTGTTTTGGCTCATTTTGTATCTCATTATTGTTTGGTTGCTAATTAAGAAAAAAAAAAACAATTAAGGGGTCCGAGTCTTCAAGAGCAAGTAAATTAAAATGAATTCAAAAGAAGTTAATTAGCAACAGAAACAGATCACTCATTAAGAAAGGGTTAGAATGAAAACCTGCAGCCACGGTGGTCCTCCAGGACTGGAGTCGGCGATCCCTGATCTAGAGCTCTACCAAGACAAAACAGAGACTTAACGATTTGAGGATAAGCAAAGGGAATTTGCGTACCCATTGGGTGGAATGAAAGACAGAGGCCCACAGTTGGACCGTTGGACAAAAAAAGAGAGGGTTACACAAACAAACAGTCAAAAAAAGAAAAGAAGAAGAAGATGGAAAACAGAGTGAGAATGCAACAATGGAAGACTACTCATTACAGACGATGTCCAATCTTTACGCACTTGGATTCTGCTTTAGGTTCGTCTCAACCTTAAGCTTTCCACCCTTTAACGCTCGACTCTCAACATGCTAATTTCTTTTCTAAGGATTGTCACCATTGTGAAATTCTACATAATAAGCAAAATAAAAAAAAAAAAAAAGAGAAGCAAACATAACACAAGCTGGCATGGAAGCAGAGGAAAGCCCTTGCCCTGGTGACTCATTAAGTGGCATGGAAACCAAAAATATTTACATGGGAGTGCCCAGACTGTGGTGAAGGGAACCCCCATTAAATCTCCCACACATGCATACCTCCCAGAAACAACAAAACAATCCATGCAAACCTCACATGGAAAGAATGTCTCGGCCTTAAACATATTATGCAAACCAAGACAGATGTTGGCATGAAAAGAAGGATGTGAAGAACGAGAGAGAGAAGATGACAGGAATAAACATATGAATGTGAGAAAGAATTTTAGCAGACACAGGTCACTGAGTCCAACGAGGAGTAGCCATTCCTGTTTATCGGCTAAGGTCCCCAAGGAGAAAACTTCAAACTCCTTGAGTCGCACTTTCCACTGTGGATGTGGAGGTTTCTACAAAGCTGGCTAATGACTTTATTTCAACATTTCTCATTCAAGGAACAAAACTTAACAACACAGGCTTTCGTTTCCAAGGGAGGAAGCGTGCTGTTTCTAGTAGGATTAATGGCCAATACATACAATACAATAGGTGCAGTTACATGTCAGGCTGACAAAGGTTGCAATTGAACGTCTTCTGTCGCATTACTTTGAAGATGGAGGGGGAATTGGGGGCTATCTTGACATGAGGTCAAACATTGAGGTGTTATTGTCACACATTAGTGAGGAAGATGTGGTCCACTCATTGGAAAACAGCTTAGGGAACTGCTGAAGAAAACACCCGAGCATGAAAGGCGATGCCTCATTCACCTCACGCTCCAGAACATCACAACAAGTAACGGCCACCTCTTTAAGCCTTTGGTGAAGGCTCCATGGTGCCATGTTCGGAAAAAAAATAGAAATGCTGGACAAGACTGAAGATTAGGCAGACAAGTAGGAATCGAATGTTTGTTCATTCAACTGCTCATGCATACAGGTTTACCTTCTATCCAAATTGCTATGCTCTTGTTAAAGAAATTACTTTAACAAAAAAGGTTGTGTTATCGGGTCCTCCCTGCGTGGAGTTTGCATGTTCTCCCAGTGTCTGCGTGGGTTTCCTCCGGGCGCTCCGGTTTCCTTCCACAATCCAAAGACATGCAGGTTAGGTGGATTGGCGATTCTGAATTGGCCCTAGTGTGTGCTTGATGTGTGGGTGTGTTTGTGTGTGTCTTGCGGTGGGTTGGCACCCTGCCCAGGATTGGTTCCTGCCTTGTGCCCTGTGTTGGCTGGGATTGGCTCCAGCGGACCCCCGTGACCCTGTATTCGGATTCAGCGGGTTAGAAAATGGATGGATGGATGGTTGTGTTATCCATTTTTTAATTTTGACTATCCTTACCATGTTAAGTGGTAACTGATAATATTCTGCAGGGTGGCACTGGGAAATTTTCAATTGACGTTCAATGCACGAATATGCACATTACAAATTTCAGGGTGGCACATATTTATGTAGATGATTGAAAAGGCGTTATGGTTGCTTGCAAAACATTACCGCTCATGTTGAAATTTTGCATTTATTTTTGCGATGGCCTTTAATGAGCTCTTGGGCAAGGCCATCAGCAATGTGTCTGTCTGCGGAGAGAGTGTCGACCACATCGAGAAGTTTACTTACCTTGGTAGTGACATTCATGTCACTGGTGACTCTTCTTATGAAGTCAGTAGATGGATTGGGAGAGCATGGGGAGTCATGAGGTCACTAGAAAGGCGTGTGTGGCGTTCCCGATATCTCTACAAAAGGACGAGAGTCCAAGTGTTTAGTGTCCTGGTGCTTCCAGTTAGTGAGACATGGACGCTATCCAGTGACCTGAGACAAAGACTGGACTCCTTTAGTACTGTGTCTCTTTGGAGAACCCTTGGGTACCGTTGGTTTGACTTTGTGCTCACGGAGTCCTGAATTGAGGCACATGACCTGCATTGTGAGGGAGCGTCAGTTACAGCACTACGGACATGTGGCGCGTTTCCCCGAGGATGATCCAGCTCATAAGATCCTCATTGTTGGGGACCCGAGTTGCTGGACCAGGCCAAGGGGTTGTCCACGTAACAACTGGCTGAGGCAGATGGAGGGTCCTTTCCGGAGGGTAGGACTGGACCGCGTGTCTGCCTGGGGAGTTGCTAACCGGAATCCTAACCTGTTTCGTGGTGTGGTGGGTGTGGCAACGTGCTGTACCAGTGCATGCCTACCAACTTGACTTGACTTGCGATGGTTAGCACACTTGGGCCACTGCCTCCAAACTCAACTGCCATCCTCCATTTCACCACCGCATAGTTTTTGTGTTGCGGAGTATAAACGCACATAACGTATGTGCTGCTGTAGCGACAATCGACTCGTCGCCATTCTGTATTCGAACACAGCAAGGGTTGCCCAGTCCAGCACATTGTCACTCCTATTCTCAGGCTACACAGTGATGCTATTTTCGATACTTTTCACACAATAGTTTAAATGTTACAGCCTGTGAAACGTCGTATACATGGGCCACCCTGTGCATTTAATGATAAAATGTGTTTGTACAGGATATGCAATTAATGATGGTAGTCAACATTCATTCAATATTCATTTTGTATTTTGAAGAAAACATCATGAAGGATGCTGAAATTCCTTTTGCATACCAGTCACACTATCACCATTCTTATAAAAGGTCTCCACAGCGAATGCTTATTGCGCACCACTCCACTGCTCCATTATAACTAATGGCAAGGGGATCTGAACGAGGTTACATTGGTCCCAAACTACCGACACCACAGCATCACCAACACCTACTTCCAAAACTTCCCGCTTCCCTGAACCACCCTGTACAGTTCAATCTTTTGTTACCACTCATACTGTATATCTGAACTATAGGGCAAGTCCAGGCAGTCACACCCCTTGGGAGTTTCTCACGTCTGGCATCACAGGCGTTACATGATATACCCACAACCACTTTTAGCTTGTAGCGGTCATGCTGATGCCAAGATTCACACCATCAGATAGATGGCGATTTATTAATTTTATGGTGGGGTCTCCAGGAACACATCAGCCTCGACCTGGCATGCACGCATACACACTCACTCACAGAGGCACCGTTATTGGTCCAATGAATCTATTCTCTCTCTCTCGAGATTATCTATATATATATATATATATATATGGTAGCATATCTATCTATCTATCTATCTATATCTATATCTATAACTATATATACACATAGTGGGATGCAAAAGATTGGGCAACCTTGTTAATAGTCATTATTTTCCTGTATAAATCATTGGTTGTTACGATAAAAAATGTCAGTTAAATATATCATATAGGAGACACACACAGTGATATTTGAGAAGTGAAATGAAGTTTATTGGATTTACAGAAAGGGTGCAATAATTGTTCAAACAAAATCAGGCAGGTGCATAAATTTGGGCACCACAAAAAATAAATTAAATCAATAATTAGTAGAACCACCTTTTGCACAAAATAAGTTTCCCTCCTCCTTTAATTTTCTCTGAAGAGTAGCAACATGGGGGTCACAAAACAACTCTCAAATGACCTGAAGACACCATCATGGTTTAGGGGAAGGATAAAGAAAGCTGTCCCAGAGATTGAAGCTGTCTCTTTCCACAGTTAGGAACATATTGAGGAAATGGAAGACCACAGGCTCAGTTCAAGTTAAGGCTCGAAGTGGCAGACCAAGAAAGATTTCGGATAGACAGAAGCGACGAATGGTGAGAACAGTCAGAGTCAACCCACAGACCAGCACCAAAGACATACAACATAATCTTGCAGCAGATGGAGTCACTGTGCATCGTTCAACCATTCGGCGCACTTTACACAAGGAGATGCTGTATGCGAGAGTGATGCAGAGGAAGCACAAACAGAGCCGCTTGAGGTCTGCTCAAGCACATTTGGACAAGCCAGCTTCATTTTGGAATAAGGTGCTGTGGACTGATGAAACTAAAATTGAGTTATTTGGGCATAACAAGGGGCGTTATGCATGGAGGAAAAAGAACACCGCATTCCAAGAAAAACAGCTGCTACCTACAGTAAAATATGGTGGTGGAATCTTGTCAAATTTGAGGGACGCATGGATCCCACTCAGTATCAGCAGATTCTGGAGATCAATGTCCAGGAATCAGTGACAAAGCTGAAGCTGCGCCGGGGCTGGATCTTTCAACAAGACAACGACCTGAAACACTGCTCAAAATCCACTAAGGCATTCATGCAGAGGAACAAGTACAACGTTCTGGAATGGCCATCTCAGTCCCCAGACCTGAATATAATTGAAAATCTGTGGTGTGAGTTAAAGAGAGCTGTCCATGCTCGGAAGCCATCAAACCTGAATGAACTCGAGATGTTTTGTAAAGTGGAATGGTCCAAAATACCTTCAACCACAATCCAGACTCTCATTGGAACCTACAGGAAGCGTTTAGAGGCTGGAATTTCTGCAAAAGGCGGATCTACTAAATATTGATTTCATTTCTTTTTTGTGGTGCCCAAATTTATGCACCTGCCTGATTTTGTTTGAACAATTATTGCACACTTTGTGTAAATCCAATAAACTTCATTTCACTTCTCAAATATCACTGTGTGTGTCTCCTATATGATATATTTAACTGACATTTTTTATCGTAACAACCAATGATTTATACAGGAAAATAATGACTATTAACAAGGTTGCCCAAACTTTTGCATCCCACTGTGTGTATATATAGATAGATAGATAGATAGATAGATAGATAGATAGATAGATAGATAGATAGATAGATAGATAGATAGATAGATAGATAGATAGATAGATAGATAGATAGATAGATATGCTACCATGACTGTTCATTTGTCTGTCCAGAATTTTAAATCACCTGTACCTCGCAAACTGTTTGAACTACTGACGTGAAATTTGGTACACATATATTACGTGACATCTACTCTCCACTTTTCGGGTGATGATTGACCTCCAAGGTTATTCCTCTTTTTATTTTATTTTATTGTAGAATCAACTCTCAGCAGTGGCCAGCAGGGCAGCCGTATGTTGCATTCCTATGGGCGGCGTTCTCATCGCTACCACCTTTGCCGTCACTTCCCCTAGTTCTTCATATAATAAATCATTCTGGAGGCAGATTGAAGACTTAAGTGCCAGCTTAAGTTAAAAATTAAAGAAAACGTACTAAGTAATTGCAACACAAACACTGACTTAATCAGTTTTAACGCGAAAAGATGCCAAAGAAAGAAGGGTGGAGAAAAGAACAGCTGCTCAGGAAGCAGCAAGCGCATCAACCTCTGAGCAAATGAATGCTAAACATACAGAGAAAGAAGAGGAAAAGTACAAGTCAAGAGTATTCACTGCACGTTATCGTTATAGCAGTATGCCGTTACTGGTATATATACAAAATCCTAAGCCTAAAAGTGTAACGATTTTGTGCAACAATTTTATGTGACTTTTTATCTCACGTTTTTCTAAATCGGGCTTATTTTAAAACAAACCTACCTACCTACCTACCTACCTACATAACACTTAACTGCAGTGGGCTGGCGCCCGGCCCAGGGTTTGTTTCCGGCCTTGCGCCCTGTGCTGGCTGGGATTGGCTCCAGCAGACCCCTGTGACCCTGTAGTTAGTATAACGGTTCATTCGTTCAGTAGAAGAAAAAGGGCAAGTGCTCACCTGAGGAGGTGAATGGAAAAGGCTGCGGCACTGCAGTGGGCTTGGAAGTTAGACGAAGGGGTTTAATTGTGTGTAGCGAGGTCCTCAGGAGGCATGGAAGTTGGTTCAATTAATGTTTTCCTTTCTCTTTGCTCCAATTCTCCTTTCCTGGCAAACCACACACATCTCCTGTGTAAGCAAATCTTCCAGAACTTTGAAAGAGTGAACATTATTTTGGTCACAGGGCTTGGTATACAGCGTGTAGGCACCAGCTTCCTTAATCCTGGAAATACTCTTTTTTTTTTTATTATTTCCGGCATCTCCAAATCATTGAGTACCTTCATAATAATCCTCTTTAGCTGTGGGGAAAGTACTAACTTCCTCATACAACTTTCGAAAAACGTGACCTTACAACATCTGTTATTTCACTTTCTGTTCGGTCAAGCTCCTTAAATATACTTAACCAACATTTTCACCATCTGTTTACTACTAAAATGTCGAAAAAAAAAAAAAAACGTATTTCAAGTCTATATTTACATTGGAGGATGAACTTCTCCTGCATTGTATACCAAATACCTGTCCTAACTCCACAGCTCCTTTAGCGGTTTAAATGCTTACAGTAAGTTTTTACTCTACTCTGCCACATCGGCTGAAAATCTGTTTGATAAACTTTAAGATTTAGCTTTTGAAAAACACTCTCAAACAAACACATCATGATCACAAGACCCTAATTGTTCAATTACCCAAGCAAATTACCCAATACCTGTGCAAAAGGACGAAGGTCCAAGTCTTTAGAGTCCTGGTGCTTCCTGTCTTGCTATACGGTTGCGAGACATGGATGCTATCCAGTGACCTGAGATGAAGACTGGACTCCCCTTCATGTGCATCACTCCGGAGAATCCTTGGGTACCACTGGTTTCACTTTGTGTTGCTCACGGAGTCCTGAATGAGGCACATGACTTGCATTGTGAGGGAGTGTCAGTTACAGCACTGTGGCCATGTAGAACGATTCCCCCGATGGTGATCTGGCTCACTAGATCCTCAGTGTTGAGGACCTGAGCGGGTGGACCAGGCCAAGGTGACACCCACATTAAACCAAATGAGTCCAGCTGCAGGGAAGACAGACCGAAGCTTCAGAACGATTCAGCAACCTTAGACGTGCTGAGGCCCGTAAGACGACGAACCAATCAGCCGCATCTATTTGACTCCACCCACTTTCCAAGAGCCACTCCCCACGTTTCGCTGGTGTACTGGCGCCCATATTGCATGCCCGTCAAATCGATTTCAGTTGCCTTTAGTTCCTGTTCTCAAACTTGTGGAGTCAGTAGTTAAATGTCTGTGTATTCAGCATTTATTAAACTTCTAAACGATTGAGGTCTCCCAGTTCTGCATCTGAAGCAAAACCACAGAATGAATGTGTCTTTTTTCTAATTGGTTTTATATACAGGGGGGGTCAAAATTACGTTAACATTTGAATGGTGGAAACAATTTATTCATAAAACATACTTCATACGTGCAAGATGATTTACAGGAATGTCTCATGTTGTTCGCCATCACGTTCAACACACAAAAAACAACGAGCAACGGTACCATTTAAAGCCTGGACGCACATTTCACGGGGCATAGATGATACCACAGTCTGTATTCTGTCCTTCAGGTCATTAATATAATGAACTTTCCTGCTATACATGCGCTTCTTCAACCATAAATCACAGAGTGTCAAATCAGGGGAGTGATTCCACCATGACCTATCGATCGACTTGGAAAGGTGTGGTTGAGATAAAAATAATCCATTAGTGTTAACATAATTTTGACTCACCCTTTATCCTTATATATAATTTGATACTATCCGTATGTATGGTGTTTGCGTCAATACTTCGACTCAATACAATTTAGATCCATGCAATGGGACTCTGCTTCTGTAGTTAGAGCATAATATGGTAGATGTGGACGCAGTATTGCATGATTGGCTAAGAATGTTCGAATACTTCAGTGACGTCGCTGGACGGCCGAGTATAGCAAGTCAGTGTTGGTTCGAGCAGATAACAGTAAGTTCAGTTGTTTTTTGGAACGTTGGTTTGGTGGGGCGTACTTTCCAGGACTAACATCGTCGACTGACTTAAACCCTTTGACAGCTCTGGAACCGTAAATAATTTAGAACGTATCGTCATTAGCTTCGTACGTTGAAATCTATCTTTGGGCAGTTCGGTTTTGGCATCCGTCCTTCTGACATCTATTGGCAAATTGAGCAATAACGGCTGGGTATTAACAGCGGTCATTGTTTAAATTTTAGTCGATCTCAGATCTAAAATGACCACGCCAACATAATTATTACTCCGACTCTGATTAGAGTCGTAAAATACGGTTTGTTTTGAAAATTTGTTTTCCGGAAAAAATCAAATGAGGTGTGCCGCTGAGTTCACATCTCGCAGCCCCGTTTAAACAGGAAGCTCTTCATTACATCGGCCAAAAAGGTCCATTTTAAGCACAAATCAGTGCCATGATAACAAAATCATTTCAAGGACTTAAAAAAACAAATGAATCTTTGCAGAGAAAGTATGGATTTCACAAACTTAGAATTTGTAGCCCGATTCGATTGGGCTCCCAGTCACTAGTACTATATAACTTTTTTGTGCGAAAAACGTAAATGAATCAGTTTTCAAGTTAAAACAACACATCACATTAAAAAGGTCTACTGAATCCAGTTAGTAAATTATTTAATCATGCAGTTATACAAGAGGTAAAAACGTTGTCATGTTTCTCACATGAATTCAAGGAGGTTACAGGCCTCATGGTGTCTGAAGTGCTCGGTTCTGTCAAAGGCCTAAAATTGTCCTGACTGCAGCTGGATACTTGTCACGTTAGCTGTGGCAGATACAGGGTCATTTCCGGAGGGTGGGACCGAACTATGTGTCTGCCATGGGGGGTTGCCAACCAGGATCCCGAGCTGTTTCGTTATGGGGTGGGTACGGCAACGTGCTGTACCGGTGCATGCTCCCCAACCTGACCTGACCACAGAGTAATACATCTAGATGGGCTTCTGCTATTGCTGGTCCTTTAATACGGGGTTTAAGAAATACTCTGATCAGCCATAACATTAAAAAGAGTGTCAGGTGAAGTAAATAACATGGATTATCTCGTTACAATAGTATCTGTCAAGGGGTGGGATATAATAGGTAGCACGCAAACAGTCAGGTATTGAAGGTGTTGTGTTAGAAGCAGGAAAAATGGGCAAGCGTTGAGGATCTGACGACTTGGAAAGGGCCAGATTGTGAAGGCTAGGTGACTGGACCAAGGCAACTCCAAAATGACAGGTCTAGCAGGGTGTTCTCAGTATGCAGAGGTTGGTACTGACCAAAAGTGGTCCAAGAACGGATAACTGGTGAACCAGATCACAGGTATCTATGGCTCATTGATGCGCGGTGGGAGCAAAAAACAAACTTGCCTTGTCTGAGCCCACAGAAGAGCCTCGATAGCACAAATAAAAAGCACCTAAAATGATTATATGTGTTTATGTGATTATATGAACCGGACCATGGACGAATGGAAGAAGGTGGCCGGGTCTGATGAAATCCTGTTTTCTTTTCAGAAACGTAGATGGCTGGGTGCATGTGCATTACTTCCCTGGGTGAGGAGATGGCAGCAAAATGCATGGGAATAGGGCACACCAGGGAAGGCAGTGGAAATCTAGGGTCCTGGGATTCATGTGGATGTTACTTTGTAGCAATGCTACCCCTGGAAAGACTCCATTTCCCAGCTGCTCCAAGGGGTATTGCCCTCATTGGATGTCTGAAACGGGTGCAGTGGCTGCTGGGGACAAGAAGGGCCAGCAGGAAACATGAAAAGAGGGAGGTCTTTGTTTCTGTGTACCCCGTGTGTCCCATCCAACATAACCTCTGTGAAATTATTTATACCCTGGCTCATTTCCTGTAAGGATGGATGGCCTGTCTCGAGCTGGCCTGTCGCGTAAATAGTGGTGGATTAGTCATCATGCGTTTTCAGAGGGAACGTTCCCACAAATCTCACCACTCCTCGCCGCTCAGGACTACCGGTAGGACTGTTTAGATTCATTTCTTACAGAAGAGGTTCCGAGGAGTGTCATCGCCATTTTTACTCCATCTCATTTGATGAGTTCTGTTGCTTTGGAACTGTGCCAAGGACATTGTCGTGAGTGGTTATAGTTTGGAGTTGATTGTTGTAATATTTGTATCGCCGAAGGGGAGAGTTGTGTGATTTTTGCTGTTCATATTTGATTTTCCTCTTAATATATTATTCACTCATTTGTTTGATTCAAGTCTTGGTCTGCAAGTGTGTGGGGGTCCGGTCTGCAAGTGTGTGGGGGTCGGGCCAAGGCAGGGTGCATTCCTGGAATGCCCACCAAAAAAAATAAATAAATCACCGTCCTAATCTGAGCGACACTGGACCGTTACAACTTTGACACAAGTGTCGCCTTCCTAAAAGTTGTAGCAGACTATGTATACCCCCCTTCATGGAAAGGAGATTCCCTGGTGGCAGTGGCCTTGCTCCAAAGAATAACACAAACTGCAAACATTTTTTCAGAAATGGTTTGAGGAACACGAGATCAAGGAGTTGACTTTGGCCTCCAAATCCTCCAGATCTCAATCCGATGAAGCATGTGTGGGAGATACCGGAAACACAAGTGGAGGCCCCCCGTCTCACAACTTACAGGACTTCAAAGATCTGCTGAAAACATCTTGGAGTCAGAAACAACAGGCCACCATCAGAGGTGTTATGGAGTTCACGCCTGCACAGAACTAAATGGTGATTTTTTTTTAATTTGCAGCTGATCATTGTAGTCTATATATTCTAGTTGCCATACACAGCTATTTTAGAGCATTCCCAGTTAAAAAAAAGCCCTCAAATAATTATTAAAAACTTAATTACCCAACATAACAATACCACATTTCAGGAGCAGCTAGAGGTGGCAACACTATGCCAATGTGCCACGCATGCCATCCTCTAACTCCTGCCATTCTTAATCTTCAAGTACAGGCAGTCCCCGGGTTACATACGAGATAGGGACTGTAGGTTTGTACTTAAGTTGAATTTGTATGCAAGTCGGAACAGGTACATTATTTTTAATAATTGCTATTGTTGACCGACTGTAACCAAGTGCTCTGCCAATGAATGATGGAGTTTCACCTCTCTCTCTAACCTTATTATTATTTCTACTTTATTTTCAATGGTGATGGTTTTTCTCTTCTTTACTATATCACCAGCACTTGCATCAGATTTGTGTTTCAGAGACATTGTTGAAGGGTGAAGACAAAAGATTAAGATGAGCTCTTCTGCACAGCACTGTACACGTTATCACAGCAGGAAGGCACCCGTCATCAACACGTCTGATGTACTGACAAGAGACAACTTCCTGCTATGTACGTAACAGTACAAGCAGGCTTGCTGTTGAGAATGAATGGGGACAGATGGGTGGTTCATCACCAGCACACCTCACAGTCACCTCCACTACAGTATGCTGCCAGCAGCGTCCGCCCATCGAGAACCAGCACAGTGCGGCCAAAGGAGGGTAGTGAATCGCCCCCATTCAATAGGCAGCCAACCGATGCATACTACAATGCTACCCCCTATCCTCAATGGCCTCCATTCAGCCACCACTGGGTCACCGCTTGCAGCATCACCAGCCGCAAACCAAGAACGAACGGGGCAGCCGTGTGGTGGGCAGGCAGTGAAACCGCTTGCCGCCCCAAGGGACACTACACTGCATGGGCAGTAAAATCGCCCTTCTCCAGCCTCCGCTCGCAGCGTCCCCAGGCCGAAGGTGACAGAGCGGCAGTTACTGAGGCGCATGTGTCATAGCTGCGGCCCCGTTCATAAGTCGTAGGTCGGATGTCCGTAACCTGGGGACTACCTGTACTGAATTTTAATCACACAAAGCTTGAAGTGAAGACCATTCACATTATTTAAGGGTGCTGCATCTAATGTACCATTAAAAAGTTCTTTAAGGGACTGCTGGTTTGCACTTGTCTCTAATAATAAAAACTTTGACACTTACAGTCATGTGAAAAAGCATGAACATCCTCTTTGGATTTTACAATTCTGCGTATCAGGAAATAACTAAGAATCATCTGGGTGTCTGCTTTATTTTTCACATAGGACTTATGACAATTTACTACATGCTGATTGTCACTCAAATTGCCCACTCTTTGGACTTGAGGGGTAGTTGATGATTTTTAGTTATCTTCTGATGTGCTGAACCACACCACTGAAAGAGGAAGCAGGTGCTTTCTTTGTCACAATAGCGAATTAAGCAAATTAAGTAAATATGTTCCCAAAGGCCACGAACAGATATAAACAGTTCATGATGAACTATGAGATAATTAATCCAAGTGCTATTGGTCACCACCCCTGGTCACAATTTGCTCTCCCTCCTCGTTAACTGCTGCTTTTTCAATTATTTACAGAGGGGTGATACAGTAAGAGGTTGACCGCCACATCCATGTCGTAATAAGGCCTCGCCATTACATTTTCGGTGTAAGCAAAAAGCTGCTTAAACAGGTGGGCACGAACTGAAATACGATTAGTGCCAACACCACATGCATTGCATAGGCTGGTGCTGCCCTCTTGAGGAGACATTCAGTAAGTGCAACTGCAATCAAGAATGACGTGATGGGCCAACCCGATCACATCTGGAATTAGCAGGTCTCAGACCTTAAACTCGCAGCTATTAACAGCAGATCATCTGCAATGCAGCAACTCGTTTACAAGCCGCATATTTAAAGGATTATGTAGAGCCTCAGATTCACAGAATTGGGGGTGAAACACCAAGTACCTTCGAATTAAACAAAAAGAATCTTGGAGGACAAAGCTTAGGGAAGCTCCGAATCGTACAGCGAAAAACATTATGGGATAGCCCTTATCTCGTCCGTGCGTGAAAACATCACTTCCAGCGATGATACTACGGCGATATAAAAAGCAGACGGGTGGGCTTTCGACTTTTTGTTTTTTTTAATAATTAAAATCCCAGCCGCTACAATCTCTGAAAGTGACGTCAAACTGAAGCGCCGTAGCCTTGGTAAAGACAGAATTAGGTGGCCCCGAAGCGCAATTTTCAAATCAAACTGTATCTCGCACGTACGCGAAAGCATCCCGTACATACGTGAACACATCCCTTAAGGACGAGATATTTTCACGCACGTACGAAAGAAGGGCTAGCCAATAATTTTTTTTCCCATTGTGCGGTTCAGAGCTTCCGTATAAAAGAAGTTCCACTCCAAGTAATCTCCTAATGAAAAATAAATTATTTCTGCTCATGAAGTATGTCTGCTCTCAATCAATCCTGTCAGAAATTACTATTAGTATTTGTACTGTTGTGGAATTTAGCTGCTTTATAACGTCCCACATGTACAACGTATCTTAGCTGATTTAAGGAAAGCGATTTACTAACTCAGCACAAGCAGACTAAACGGTTAGAAGTTACAGTAAAGCCGGTGTCCGCTCACTGTGCTGCTTTTATTACACCGGCCAACGAGCGTTTCGCTACTGGGACTCTTTCACCTTTACTTTAAGAAACAATTAACAGCAGTTTCACTTGCTGACTCAATCTGAAAAAGTTTTCTTCTACGTCGTAGCACGTCCCGTTTTTTTTAGTTATGATGTTTCAAGTCTTGGACAACTAGGGTGACCCTGAACTGATACTATGACGGGCACTGAAGCCAACTGACTCAGCGGCATGGGACGCATTCGCACTGGTTGTCCAGAATTGTCTTGGCAGTCACAGCACAGAGAAGGATGCTGAGCTTGCGGAGAACCTGCTGAAAGCCTATCAGCTGATGGGAACCTGAAGATGCAGTTTTTTACATTTGCATCTCGGCCTTTTATTTCCCAACAGATCTGGGCGATGTCAGCGAAAGATTTCACCAAAATAAAGGCGATGGCAAACCGATCTCGGGGAAAAATTACTCCAAAACATGACGGGTGACTACTGTGTGTTCTTCTCAAGAGAGACGAATGTGCAGCACCTCTGACCTCGCTTTTAAATTGAGGTCAATTGACATAAACCTGTTTTAACGCGTCTCTGGTATCGTCTTATGGGTTGTTTTCAGAATAAACTCATTAAAACATTTTTTGTGGGACAGACTTCAAACTCCACATATTGTGTTGATACATTATCCATCCATCATCCAACCCGCTATATCCTAACTACAGGGTCATGGGGGTCTGCTGGAGCCAATCCCAACCAGCATAGGACGCAAGGCAGGGAACAAATCAAGGGCAGGACGCCAGCCCACCGCAGGGCACACACACAACAACAACAACAACATTTATTTACAGTGGTGTGAAAAACTATTTGCCCCCTTCCTGATTTCTTATTCTTTTGCATGTTTGTCACACATAATGTTTCTGATCATCAAACACATTTAACCATTAGTCAAATATAACACAAGTAAACACAAAATGCAGTTTTTAAATGATGGTTTTATTATTTAGGGAGAAAAAAATCCAAACCTACATGGCCCTGTGTGAAAAAGTAATTGCCCCCTGAACCTAATAACTGGTTGGGCCACCCTTAGCAGCAATAACTGCAATCAAGCGTTTGTGATAACTTGCAATGAGTCTTTTACGGCGCTCTGGAGGAATTTTGGCCCACTCATCTTTGCAGAATTGTTGTAATTCAGCTTTATTTGAGGGTTTTCTAGCATGAACCGCCTTTTTAAGGTCATGCCATAGCATCTCAATTGGATTCAGGTCAGGACTTTGACTAGGCCACTCCAAAGTCTTCATTTGGTTTTTCTTCAGCCATTCAGAGGTGCATTTGCTGGTGTGTTTTGGGTCATTGTCCTGTTGCAGCACCCAAGATCGCTTCAGCTTGAGTTGACGAACAGATGGCCGGACATTCTCCTTCAGGATTTTTGGTAGACAGTAGAATTCATGGTTCCATCTATCACAGCAAGCCTTCCAGGTCCTGAAGCAGCAAAACAACCCCAGACCATCACACTACCACCACCATAATTTACTGTTGGTATGATGTTCTTTTTCTGAAATGCTGTGTTCCTTTTACGCCAGATGTAACGGACATTTGCCTTCCAAAAGTTCAACTTTTGTCTCATCAGTCCACAAGGTATTTTCCCAAAAGTCTTGGCAATCATTGAGATGTTTCTTAGCAAAACTGAGACGAGCCCTAATGTTCTTTTTGCTTAACAGTGGTTTGCGTCTTGGAAATCTGCCATGCAGGCCGTTTTTGCCCAGTCTCTTTCTTATGGTGGAGTCGTGAACACTGACCTTAATTGAGGCAAGTGAGGCCTGCAGTTCTTTAGGCGTTGTCCTGGGGTCTTTTGTGACCTCTCGGATGAGTCGTCTCTGCGCTCTTGGGGTAATTTTGGTCGGCCGGCCACTCCTGGGAAGGTTCACCACTGTTCCATGTTTTTGCCATTTGTGGATAATGGCTCTCACTGTGGTTCGCTGGAGTCCCAAAGCTTTAGAAATGGCTTTATAACCTTTACCAGACTGATAGATCTCAATTACTTCTGTTCTCATTTGTTCCTGAATTTCTTTGGATCTTGGCATGATGTCTAGCTTTTGAGGTGCTTTTGGTCTACTTCTCTGTGTCAGGCAGCTCCTATTGCAGTGATTTCTTGATTGAAACAGGTGTGGCAGTAATCAGGAAATTGAACTCAGATGTGATACACCACAGTTAGGTTATTTTTAACAAGGGGGCAGTTACTTTTTAACACAGGGCCATGTAGGTTTGGATTTGTTTTCTCCCTAAATAATAAAAACCATCATTTAAAAACTGCATTTTGTGTTTACTTGTGTTATATTTGACTAATGGTTACATGTGTTTGATGATCAGAAACATTTTGTGTGACAAACATGCAAAAGAATAAGAAATCAGGAAGGGGGCAAATAGTTTTTCACACCACTGTATATACACATATACATACAAATAATGTAGCTCAAAGTGCTTTACATGATGAAAAAAAAGAAAGAAAGTAAGAATTACAATTAGACAAAACTCATTAACATAGAATAAAAGTAAGGTCCGATGGCCAGGGAAGGACAGAAAAAACAAAATAAACTCCAGATTGGCTGGAGAAAAAAAATAAAATCTGCAGGGGTTCCCAGACCATGAGACCACCCAGCCCCCTCTGGGCATTCTACCTAACATAAATGATCAGTCCTCATGGTAATCAGGGTTCTCATGGAAGGACTTTATGATGATGGTCATGTAGGCTTCTGGCCTTTAATCCATCAATATAGGAACATCATGGTGCTTTGATTAGGTGTGCACACACACACACACACACACACACACACACACACACACTAGGGACAATTTAGAATCGCCAGTGCACATAACCTGCATGTCTTTGGACTGTGAGAGGAAACCCACACAGACATGAGGAGATCATGCAAACTCCACGCAGGGAGCACCCGGGAAGTGAACCCAGGTCTCCTAACTGCGAGGCAGCAGCGCTAGCTTAATTCCGATTTCATATATGAAATCAGTGAAAAAAATAATAAAGAGCTGGTCTGAGGTTCCCAGTAGCAAACAAGAAATATTTTTTGGTAGACCAATGTTATTGAAGTTGTCCCCTCAGCTGCCAACCCCCCTGTGAGAATATGGCAGTCACCCACACCAGGCGCTCTTACCACTACACCTTAGAATATATGAATCATCATGGAGATTCTTTATTTTGGTTTCCCTACACTACACTATGGGTACCATGATGTTTATGAGAGTGTTGGGTGTCTACTTTATAGTGCCCCACATGTACAGCCCTACCTGCATGTGGACAGTTGCTTCAAGCAAAGAGACCAGCTTACCAGCTCTGAACAAGCAGTCCAAACGGTGGTCTTCCGACCTGCGCTACACTTGTGCCACTCACCACTGCGGGTGCCCCCTCAGCGCACTCGTCTCATCACATCTGCTAACGCCTGTGGGAATATGGCAGTCACCCACAGCTGGTGCTCTTAACAATACACCTGGACCCAAACAAACAATATAAAATCCTCATCATCATAACTCAAAATTAATAAACAGAAAAACAGTCAAATAGATGGTAGCAAAAGTAGGAATTTAAAAAAAGAGACTTAAAAAGTTAGGAACTGTAATTGAAAAAAGAAAAGGAGTCTTATTTAAAACTACTTACGCAGAACATGCAGTGGAAGTGGAGGCTGTTGTTCAGTCCGCAGAGCTCTTGGTAATTTCTTTGGATTCTTCTCTTCTCGGCTCTCCTGCTCTTTTCTTTTATTATTTATTTATTTATCTTTTTTTTTTTTTTGCTCAGCATGCACCCCAAATTTTAGGGGCTCACTTCATGTTGAATTATCGACTGCAGGAATAACCAAGAAGTAGTTGCTTACGTTGTTCGTAACCCAGGATGCACAAACCAGTGTGTTTCTTAATGCCGGTCTCAAGCCCGGATAAGTGGGGAGGGTTACATCAGGAAGGGCATCCGGTGTAAAATTTTGCCAAATCCATATGCAGACAGAAGATCCGCTGTGGCAACCCCTAACGGGAGCAGCCGAAAGAAGAAGAAGTTGCTTACGTTGTTTGTCCATTTGGATCCCGATTACCCCAAATCTAATAATTTACAAAAAAAGTACTCTTTGTTACAGTCTAAGATTCCAAAAGTGTGATCTAAAACATCCATCCATTATCCAAATCCGCTATATCCTAACTACAGGGTCACGGGGGGTCTGCTGGAGCCAATCCCAGCCAACACAGGGCGCAAGGCAGGAAACAAACCCCGGGCAGGGTGCCAGCCCACCGCAGGGCACACACACATACACACACACATCAAGATCTCCAATGCACCTAACCTGTGGACTGTGGGAGGAAACCCACGCAGACACAGGGAGGACCATGATCTAAAATAGACATTGATAGATGATACAGAATTTAAAAATCAATCGGTAGCAGCCATTTTAAAATATACAGAGCGTGTTTAAAATGGGAGTCCAGAGTTTAAAAGTTTAAGGAGTCTCTGTTGAAATAAAGTCAAAAGGCCCAGGTTGTCTAATTGTTGGCAGATTAATCTCCGTTCATGCCATGATGGCCCATCTAAAACTACAGATTGAGTTTTGACTTGTCAGGTGCTCAGTTCATTTTTGTGAGTTTGAACCTTAAAATCTTCACATTTTGTTACACCATATGCAGTATTTTTAGCTTTCAGAAATAAGACAAACACTCACAGGTGCAGTGTTTTTTTTTCCTAGTTAATCCCATACATTTTTTTGAATTACTTGGCAATTCTAAAATGAGTTGGAGTGCGTGCGTGTCAACGGTGGCCTGAAGTGCATCCCCGTCCCGCACACAATGCCGGACGAAGGGACCCCATTACAATGAATTGAATTAAGCTTGGCAAGAATTGGAGAGATACCCCCCCAAAAAATGTGTGCATTCAGTCGACTGGTTACCCTACATTGAGTTGCCTCTCACATTTTTTTACCCAACGCTGACAGGAAAGAGGACCTGCCAACCTGAACTGGGTAAAGTTGGTAAGAAAAAAAAATGGACGATTGAATACCAAACACCTCTGAATTTGTGTAACGGGCACCTCCTAATTCTACCGGTGAAGGTTGGCATCCACAGTTAAGAAACTGGTCGTAAAGGGAACCAGCAGCCGTCGTTTTCCCAAAAGAAATGGAATTCGCCCTTTTGACAAAATTCAGAAAATCGAGAGGTAAACCTACTTCTTGTTAGTTAGCCAGCAATGGAATACATTTTCTCCACCCTCTCCTCTTTCACTTTCACAAAAGTTGTTGAAAAGCACTAAACAACAAAAGCATCAAAAGTGGACAAAGGTTTTTCATGGAGGTATTCCTTTATCTGTGGTGGGCTGGGGCCCTGCGCAGTGTTTGTTTCCTGCCTTGCGCTCGATGTTGGCCTTGATTGGCTCCAGCAGACCCCGTGACCCTGTAGTTAGGATAAAGCAGGATGGATAATAGATGGATGGTATTCCTTTATAAATTACCAATATCAAGTTTATTAGTTTGTGATACCAGCATGGCGACAGCATCAGCTAACCAGTTTTTTCACATTTAACATTAACTCACTCTGTATTGACGGATATCAGTATAGCTTTCTATTATAATAATAAAAATAAAATCCTGGGACGAGACGTGACTTTTTCAGAGACGAGACTTTGTGCCAAGAGTTTTAACCAGCCTGGGGCCAGAAATAAAAGACAAAAAGAATAGATGACAAAGTAGAACATCTTAGAGGTTTAAAAACGCTGGCACGATACACATGCAGAGCAGGTTAGAGATAATGAAAGTACTAAAATTCGAAAGTTTAAAAAAAAAAAAAAATTATAGTAAAGATCGCATTAGCGCAAAAAAGCGAAAATTATTACTCGGTGAAATAACGGAACGACGAAAAGAGATCGAATATATCGTTCAGATTTAAACTTTAAGTCGGAGACTTGTTGATCGACTAATTCAAGTTGCCATCGGGGAAAAGCAATGTTTCTTCCCAATGCAGAGGCGTATCCACGAGAATTGAAAGATTTGTTGTTTGGTGAAAGTGAAATCCACACACGTGAGCGGCAGAGACGCAAAATGGCTGGCATGTAGTGCAGGGAGGGGGGTTGGTTGGCGAGCGAAGTGATAAGTTATAAAATAAACAAGAAAATCGTCTGTAATCTTACCAAATAACCGTGTTTTGTCCGTGCTCACCTCGCAAGCTTTCATTTTCATGCTTTTTCAAACTTTTTTTTTTTTTAATGATCAATGCAGTCCCATCAAGTCGTGTATACTAATCACATGTACAGTCCTGTTCCCAAAATGAGATTGTTTTTCTCCCCCAGTGCGGACTCATGCAGGTCACCTGCACTTGTGAATGTGACCCATTAATAGACGCAAATCCTATCAGAAAAAAAGAAGGAATTGCGCAATAAAGCTTGGAAAGTGAATGTATAATGAGTGACAAAAAATGTTAGAACACCAGTCCTACAGGTTTAGACACGTTTTTTTTTTTTTAAAAAAAACTCCCACAATTTTCTTTTATGAAAACTAAAATGTTGAACAATGCACCGCTCGCTGTGCACACCGTCAGCCTAGTGCCAAGCCTGAAGGCAGAATAAGCTGCAGAATATAACCAATTGGTTAGAGCAGCAAGAGCTCACCGACATCAACGACTGTCATAAATGATGATACGAACTGCTTTATTTACTCAATATATTGTGCTCTTTCTTTCTTTCTTAGTCTGAACACCCGCACCACACATGCCAGTGTCCCCAAGGTGCAGCTTCTCTCGCCTGTGTTACAAAAGGCACAACAGCCAGTGAGAGAGCACTTACTGGAACAATAAACTCAGGCCGTGTATTAAGAGCACACAAAATGGGGAGCACCATTGACAAATTCTTTCAAAACCCATTTTTTTTTACCAGAGGACGCTTTGTGGTTACACTTACAGTCATGGCCGAACTTATCGGCACCCCTGGAATTTCCCTAGAAAATGGACCATTTCTCCCAGAAAATTGTTGCAATTACAAATGTTTTGGTATACACGTTTATTTCCTTTATGTGCATTGGAACACACCAAAAAAAAAAAGCCAAATCTGACCTCATGTCACACAGAACTCCAAAAATGAGCTGGACAAAATTATTGGCACCTTTTCCAAATTGTGGATAAATCGTTTTATTTCAAGCATATGATGCCCATTTGAACTCACCTGTGGCAAGAAACATCCATCCATCCATTTTCTAACCCGCTGATTTCAAATACAGGGTCACGGGGGTCTGCTGGAGCCAATCCCAGCCAACACAGGGCACAAGGCAGGAACCAATCCTGGACAGGGTGCCAACCCACCGCAGGACACACACAAACACACCCAGACACCAAGCACACACTAGGGCCAATTTAGAATCGCCAATCCACCTAACCTGCATGTCTTTGGATTGTGGGAGGAAACCGGAGTGCCCGGAGGAAACCCGCAGACACGGGAGAACATGCAAACTCCACGCAGGGAGGACCCGGGAAGCAAACCCGGGTCTCCTAACTGCGAGGCAGCAGCGCTGCCACTGCGCCACCGTGCTACTGAGCTACTCCTCCGCGTGGCAAGAAACAGGTGCTGGCAATATAGCAATCACACCTGACGCCAGTTAAAATGGAGAAACGTTGACTCAGCTTTTCTGTTGTGTGTCTGAGTGTGCCACACTAAGCATGGAGAACAGAAAGAAGAGCAGAGAATTGTCTGAGAACACAAATTGTGGAAAAATACCAACAATCTCAAGGCTACAAGTCCATCTCCAGAGATCTTCATGTTCCTCTGTCCATTGTGCGCAACATAATCAAGAAGTTCACAACACATGGCACTGTAGCTGATCTCCCTGGATGTAGACGGATGAGTAAAATTGATAAAAGACTGCGATGAAGGATAGTCTGAATGGTGGATAAACAGCTCCAATCAACTTCAAAACATATTCAAGCTGTTCTGCAGGCTCAGGGTGCAACAGTCTCAGCTCGAACTATCCGTCGACATCTGGATGAAATGAAACACTACGGCAGAAGAGCCAGGGGGACCCCACTGCTGACACAGAAACATAAAAAAGCCAGACTGGAGTTTGCCAAAATTTACTTGAGGAAACCAAAATCCTTCTGGGCGAACGTCTTGTGGACAGATGAGACCAAGGTAGAACGTTTTGGTAAAGCTGATCATTCTGCTTACAGAAAACAGAATGAGGCCAACGAAGAAAAGAACAACACAATACCTACAGTCAAACATGGTGGAGGTTCTAAGATGTTTTGGGGATGTTTTGCTGCCTCTGGCACTGGATGTCTTGACTGTGTGCAAGGCATCGTGAAATCTGAAGACTACCGAAAGATATTGGGGAGCAATGTAGGGCCCAGAGTCAGAAAGCTGGGCCTGCGTCAGAGGTCATGGGTGTTCCAGCAGGACAACGACCCAAAACTTACCTCTAAAAGCACCCAGAAATGGTTGAAGACAAAGCGCCGGAGAGTTCTGAAGTCCGGATCTAGATCCGACTGAACACTTATGGAGAGATCTCAAATTTGCTGTTGGGAGAAGGCGCCCTTCAAATCTGAGAGACCTTGAGCAGTTTGCAAAAGAAGAGCAGTTGGAAATTCCAGTTGAGAGGTGTAACAAGCTTGTTGATGGTTATCGGAAGCGCTTGATTTCAGTTATTTTTTCCAAAGGGCGTGCAACCAAATATTAAGTCGAGGGTGCCAATAATTTTGTCCAGCCCGGTTTTTGAGTTTTGTGTGAAATGATGTCAGATTTGGCTTTTTTTTCTCTGTTGATTTGTGTTGTTCCAATACACATAAAGGAAATAAACATGAGTATACCAAAACATTTGGAATTGCAACACTTTTCTGGGAAAATTCCAGGGGTGCCGATAATTTCGGCCATGACTGTAATTTGATTCAGTTGTGCACATTTGATTTATTGAATCAACCTGCAGTTTGACAAGGAGGCCATGTTGAAACTTCTTCATAAAGCACACAGCAATTTGGGGCTACGGGTGGAAGGCCATACAAACTTTTTTTTTTTTACCTCTAACTGGTTTTAAACCTCAAATTAGTTTCAACGCTTAAACATTTTTTTTTTCCCCTCAAATCCTTAATTCATGTTCCAAGGACAGAAACATTTGGGAGTATTACGGGGCTTTATTTAACAACAAAAAGATGAAGCTTTTCTTCAATCGGTAAAAACAAACCCATTCATTCGTATCTTTTAAGCCACCTCTGCATTCAGATCTGGCCAAGACTTTCCGTGTCATGTAAACAATGCATAGTCTGTTTAATACAAAGAGTGAAAATGAAGAGAGACCACCACTCCCACACACAGACCAAAGAACAAACCTTGGTTCCTCTTAAACGCAATAGTAAGTACAGGACTGAAAAGGCTGTCCATTTAGCTTAAGATGAGAATTAACTCAGAAGATCATTCTACATACTGGGCGCCAGCAAGCCCAATAAAGGAATTGTGTCCCTTTTACGGCAGCGATGAATATTTTTATTTTGTAGCCAGCCAAGAAAAGAAAAAAGTCAGAATCCTTAGGGGGGAAAAATTGCTGTGGATAATGCCGAAGGAAGAATCAAGTGGAGTTATCCAAATGGGACTCTCGGTCAGCCATGTCCATTAAAATAAATTTGAGGCCGTCTCACGCAGACAGAAGAGAATATTCATTTGTAAATGATCTTCTGCTTCAAAAGATGTCACTTTAAATACTTAAAAATAAAAAGAATTGCAAACCTCATTCAACTGAGTAGTCATTCAAGTCCACATATCGGCAAATTGAGTCCCACTGTCCAAACTTGTATGAGGTCTAACAAGTTGGAAAAGGAGACGGGTTATGCATATTGAGGTCAGAATCTCAAATACCACTATAAATAAAAAAGTAGTGCACCTAACAAATATATTTACAGCTATAACAGAGTAACAGATTCAATTTTCATTTTCAAAAAATGTTTTGCTCTGAACTTGACCACAGTTTAAACAACAAAACTAAAACCAAAGAAATGAACCTTCATCCGCTACTTTTTTAAAATGTAGGGAGGAAACAAAATTTAGACTGGCACGGTGCCGTTTGCCTTAAAAAATATATTCAATGCAACCAAGGTTAAGTGAGGCTTGTTCTCTTCAACATGCGAAATGACAAAAGTGTTTACTTTTACTGTTTTTGAGAGCAAGTGTTTGATGTGAAAAGACGATGGCATGGCGAGTTTTTTTTGGTAATGCGTCACTAGATTCGGAAGCTTTCCTCTTTCCCGTCAATGTGGCGCAGTCGCAGGTAGACATCGGTCCCAATCCCTTGCAGGGACTGGATTGTTAGGGAACCACCCAGGTATTCAGCATAAGCACGGGATGTTGGCAGTCCAAAGCCAAATCTGGGGAAAGAACACACACAGGAATTGCATTTGTCAAATTCTTTTCCTAAAAATGTTAGACTTAAAATTTATGATTTTAAAAAACAAAACTCTTGTCAAATTCAACACTTAATTTAAAATTCAATAAGCAGCCCTCTTTTCCATGTATTGTAATTTATACAGTTTAAGTGGCACCTTGCATAGCCACGTTATAGAAGAAGTTTATAATATCTGGAATTAGGATGTTAGGAGCATGGCGGTAGGTAACTGGTACAGTGCAATGTGGTTTCCAAATATCACTTTGACTCTGTAATAGAGGACATGGGTTAGCTGAGAGAAAAGCAGCTGCTGCAGAAGGCTCCCTTGTCACTGGGGGGTTCTGCCTGACCCAGAAGTGCTTCCTCGAAGCAACGCGATTGCACTGTAAGCTGCTACACTTCATCCAGGCAGAAGAAGAGTGGAGAAGAGAAGAATTGAATTGTTGGGAACTGTGGAGTGTTTGTAAAGTATTTGTGAAAAGAAATTAATTTATTTGCACCTGGAACAGTGTCTTTAAAATTGCGTCAAGGACTTGGGACTGTGAGACGCTGCCATAGTGCCCAGAGCACTAAAGAGTCTTCTACTGTTGATCAATGTCAAAAAAGCCAAATTAAATCCACTGTGAATCAGCTTTGTATTACAATTTTATGTGAATCAACCATAACTATTATTTGTTATCACAGTTTTTGATCTGACATAATTAGTATCATCTCTAGTTAAGTTAAATTCATAACAAATTTACAAATGTGAAAAATTAAACATACCGATGTAATGACAAAAGATCATTTAATTCAAAAAAATCTATCAAGTCCACTGATCGTCCTTAAGTATATCTTTGCATGACTGCCCTTATATTTTATCTTCATAAGCTTTTATCAAACATTCACTACTCTTAATAGGTTTCTTTCCATACTACAATTAGTGATGGGTCGTTCTTGAACGATTCGTTCATTTTGAACGAATCTTTAATGTGACTCGGGAAGAACGAGTCGTCTCGTGGGAGTGATTCGTTCAGTCGCGCATGCATTTCGCAACTTCCTATAGTTTCTGTATTGGAATTGATTCACCTGTTTTGAGTCTTCGGGTTTTTCGAGTCGTTCGTTCATCACGTGACAGCCCCATAAGCTTAACCTATGCAGTCTGAGCCGGAAACAGAATTAAACGAAATGACTCGAAAAATGATTTGTTCATTTTGCTGAACGAGACTCAAAGATCCGAGTGAGTAAAATGATCTGAACTTCCCATCACTAACTACAATATTCTATTAAAAATCCCAAGAACTGTCGATGTGCACTGTTATTACTTTAACATTTTAAACTCAATGGTCGTACTAGTGCCATGCAGAATGGGAGATGAGCCAAAAGGAGACAAAATAAGAGATATGTGAGAATAGGAAGCAAAAGTTATTTTCCAATTCAATTTCTAGCTTCCCTTCAAACATCCCTTCTCCTGTTTATGATGGCTTTATTTATATTTGGTGCTCTTCATAAGCACTTTGCAAGATTCTTCATTACTGCAAGGTTTGGCTGTATAACAGTAAACATTTTGCTTAATGGGAGCCATTTATAATTGGCAATCTGTGTCACTGCTACAGGCTGAACAGAAAAATAAAACTCTGTAAACACACAATAAACAGTATTGTATTTTGTGCACTCCTTTTTAAATACTGCAGTTAAAATGTGACAACTCTAAATCCAAAACAATTTACGAATATGTTGCATAGTTTAAGCTAAAAAAAATAAAAGCTGCTTTTTAATGGTTTTTAAATGCCAGTGCAAGATTTCAGGAAAGACAAGCCATCATTTAATGATTAGTAGACAGAAAGCTTTATATTTGCTTCCAACTGGCAATTCTTACCCATGCATGGGGCTCGACTGGCCACTGTTCACCATATCCACCATATCCCCCAAGAGAGAGTTAAAGCGGGGCTCCTGAGTGGTAGACTCTGCCGTAGTAAAATGAAAGTCCATCACCTTATGCAAGATGTTGTGAGGAATGCCACCTCCCCGGTCTGATATTCTGCAAAAAGAGAGAAAACGTTCAATGCAAAATTTTTGGATGTCCAAAAAAAAAAAAAAAATTATAATAAAATAAAAATTAGAAAGTAAGAAAAAATAAAACCGACAACGTGTACCCAAATATTAAATGAAAACCATGGTAAAATTAATGATTTAGAATTATTTTTTTTCTAGTTTAAATGTTGGTTGCCTTAACTATAAGCAGTGTGATCATCATGTGACTAAGGCAATAATCTGTTTTAGATAAGGCATTGTATTGTTGTAGAGAACCGCAACGGCTCTGTCAAGAGGTATACTCCTACAACGCTGGGCTAGAATGGGATCACTTTTTCATAATGTACTGAAAAAAGTAACAAAATGATGATAACAAGAACGGTGTTCAGCCTTAAAAAGTCTGCAAAGAACACTTGTCAATATCACTTTTACTAACACAGGCATGCACCAAGATACACTATATGCTCCAAAATATAGAAAAATGAGAACCCAGCTTGCAGCAAGACAAACTGATGACAGCTGTAGAATGTATGCTTTTTGGGAAAGCAAGTTTGGTGGGAATACAATATCTTTTGTATTTTGCTAAGGCCACACTGCAGTTTTCTGACATGGGACTGGCTGTATACACTGGTAATCCTCCTCTAACAAGTCTTCCATTTCCATTGTCAGTCAGTCAATCAGTCAGTCATTCTCCAACCTGCTATATCCTAACACAGGGTCACGGGGGTCTGCAGGAGCCAATCCCAGCCAACACAGGGTGCAAGGCAGGGACAAATCCCGGGCAGGGCACCAACCCACTGCAGGGTTTTCCATTGTCTGAATGTTAAATTACCATAAACAAATCCAAAGCTAATAAAAATAAAATTTAAGCGCTTACGCTGAAAACTTAAGATATGTATTCAAAAATAGATATTCACATCAAGCAAAGAGACCAAATTCTCAGCTGTAATCTTCTGATGTGTATTGCATTTCAAATTACACAAAACTCACCTAATTATAAAATCCACATCATTGTTGGCAATGGTTACCACTATGTCAGGCACATTGTAGGGAGTGTCCATATGGCTTTCCATGGTTGCTCTGTAAATCAAAACCAAATTATTAGGGTGGGCTCTAAAATGCTGTCATTAATACCTCATGTGAACTTTAACAGTCACTTAGGTAAACTAAAATCTCAAATAGTAGAGTGTCTGCTTTCACAAAGTAAATACATTTTTATTCCAAATTGAGACAATGTTGAAATGAGTATGGGATGCTCACCTCATAGCATTCTTGAGGAGTTCTGGTAGAATGTAGTCTAGCGGCATTAGGATGAATGGGAAACGAGCTGCCACATGACCATTAATCCGAACGCGAGGTGCGTTTCCGTATTTGTGTTCACAAAGTCGCCTTTGAAGGTAAAAGATGACAAGAAACTCGAGAAGTTAAAGCACTGCCCGAAACACATCAAAATAATTGTAAATATTTAACAGCATATGTTTCACAGTCACACTTGTTCCTTTGTTAACAAAAATGTATGTTAAAGTGTAATCAAGTGTAAACAAACAGACTAAATTGTGAGATAATTTCTAACATTTCAAATTTTGGATTAGTGTAGATACTTATTTTACTTTTGGCTATATTTTAAAACTTGCCAAACCTTATTAAACTAACTGGAATAAGTGTTGTTGCTTTCAATGGATAACTTATGATCACATGTAGGGGTGTACGATACTGGCAAAAAATTATATCTTGATATTTTCTGGGACTTTGATAATAATGATAATTAGACGATATTTTGTAGCCTTTAAAAACGTGTTTGCAAAAGTCTCATTTATATAGCTTGGTCTTGACAAATGGATATTATTTGTAGCTTACTAATGAGATTAATGGAAACAGTTAAGGAAAACAGATTTTATTTATTTACTTAAAACTGAAGTAAAATAACACAAATACATTAAAATTACCACTCAAAGTATTACTGAGATAAAATAGTGCAAGTATGAGTAACCCACTTCAAAGTGGCCTACGTGATTTTTACAAAAATTGCAATAAGACCAACAAAACTATTATAATGAGAGCGTGTTAAACACTTACCCTTAATGTAAGCAAGATTATTAATACAAAGGGAATAAACTACTAATCATAATAGAAATACAGGGCATGAACATTACAATGTGGATAAACAAACTGCTCTGCTATAAGGTGAACTGTGCAGCACACAAGCAAAAACAAAAATCTAACATACTGTATATTGTCACACTACACAGGGGAAAAAAAAAAAACAAACTATAGTATTTGTAAACAAGTTCTGTTATATACTGCACAAAGATACAAAAAAAATAAACAAATTACTAACTTCAAATTCTATCCAATATCAGAAAAAATAAAACAATTGCATAATTCTACTGGGGAAACATCAAGCTGTGTGACAGAAGCACCAGTCTGTCCAAGGCATCTGGCTTCAGAGCAGCACGGCTACATGTTACACCGTTTCCTCCGGTGTTGAAAGCCCTCTCAGAAGGGCTGCTTGAGACATGGATGCACAGGTACATTTTTGCAAGTGTCTGCCATTTTGGAGGAATGCACTACTTGTGTTTTTCACCACTGTCCACCTCCGAAACCGTAAAGTAGCTCTTGATCTCTTTTTCAATGGCAGTGTGTTGAGACTCGACTTCTCTGAATTCCTGCATTTTCTTTTTTTAATAGCTGCTAAAAGAATCTAGGTTGCACCCCCCTCCTCAAGATAGCTTGCGAAATAAAAATCTACTTGAACGAAGTACATAATTTGTTCAGATTTTTTTTTTTTTTTAAAAAACCTAACACCATGGGACTCCATACTAGATAAATCTCACTTTGCAGATGATGAAACTGGTTATTGTAGATGTTAAGGTCTCTTTAACGGTAAACGATTTCTGACATAGTTTGCAGATTATCGTCTTTTAAGCAACATCAGTCTTTTCAAAGCCAAACCACCTCAACGAGAGTGAGGATGATCCACGTTTTGCAATTAAATCTTAATGACATTGATCACGAGGCTGTTTATCTCCTTGCGCTGTTTGCTCACTCAGTGTTAGACAGCTACACTAGCTTCACTTGTGGTGCGCTGACCAAGCACTAACACACAAACACAGTAGTCTATCCTGGTAGGTTAAATGAGACAGTGAATGTGTGGAATTTCCAGGCCTGTTTTTGATTGTTTTTTTTTTTTGCAAAGTGAGCAACACACTCGATAATTTCAGCTCGCACATCATTAAAACAACAATTAAGATATTATTGTAGACGATAAATATTGCACACTCCTAATCACATGAGATGAGCTAAGTGCCTTCAAACTATTAAAGATGAAACTATTTAAAAAAAAAAAAAAATCTTTTGAACAAAATTTTCATTTTCCAAATACCGACAGTTTTTAAGATTCAAAAAAAGTTTATTAAGAAGAACAAATGGGATTTAATTATAAAGAAATAAAAGATATATACTGTATATTTCTCTTACATGCCATACATATTGACAACAAAGTAACAGGGAACTTTCTAACCAATATTTCTTAGAGTGACTCAAGGAGTCTTAATTTAAACCTTCTATCACATGACTAGCAATCAGTTCAGACCACAGTAGATCATTAAGGATACAGATGTCCACAAGGCTCTTACGTTATTGGGTTTCTATTGACATGAAAACTGTTGAAATCATAACACTGGTTAGACTATCTAAAGTTTGTGTCACTAACAAAAGTCTTTGGAAAAGTTTGAAAATGTGACATCTAAAAAGCAAACCACTCCCATTGTTACAATTGATGTGATTCACATATCACCCTTATGCAATCTACTTAGTGTGCTCTCTCTCACAAATATGAACATGGGGTCACTGCATACCTTGCAAAGTCCACCCACTTCTCAATAGACTTCTTGGGAGATAGGCGGGTACAAATGATACCAACAAAATCAGGCTGCAAACCAGAAAAAGAAAAAGGCAAAATCACCTGAATGTGTCCTTATCCAACAAGGATAATTTTAAAACTCTATAGACTCCCACTAAAAGCAACTGGTTTCTTAGACATGGATAACAAAAGATTGGATTCAAATAAGCTTTTGTTACATTACAAGGGCCAAGTAACCACTGGGTATGCCTTACTTTGTCCTCATGAAGTGCAAGATGATGTGATGCCAACATTCGAATTCCCAGCCGGGATGTCAGAGTCTTATCGAGGAACTGTCTGATCACCGCCTCATCCTATACAAGTACAAAAAATATTTGAGTTTTGTTAGAATATTACACAAACCAGATTTTGGATCCAGCAATGCTAAGAAAAGTAGTATTGGATATCTTAGGCCTCATGTTGTTGTTGTTCTTCCACTACTTCCCCCTGAGATTAATAAAGTATCTATCTATCTATCTATCTAAAGTAATTCAAAATACTCCAAGTAGTTTTAAGCCAATTCTGACCATAAAGCAGCACTGCAGGCTCACGGTTTCTGAACTGTGACCTGCATTATGAGATCCAGCTTTTAAAATGGAAGACTTTGTGTTCCTTACTCACCTGTATGTGCCTCCTGCTCTCCCGGAAGCCTTCAGCCAGTAGAGTTACTACATCTTTGTGATCATCTAGTAATTGCCTGATCAGTTTACAATACTTTTCATCCATCTCAAGATCTTTAATCTGAATAAAACAAGGAGACACCTTCATCAAAAAGTCACAAGCATCAACAAACAATTAAACTAAAGATGTACAATTTAGTGACAAAGGTTATAGTTACTATTTCTGACCATACATAATAGGCACTGAGAAGGACGGTGTTCTATATTTACACTTTTCCATGTTACTGTTCACTTTTAGCCATTCATTAGGAAAACGCCTACAAAATGACTACACTTCTCCAAAAATAAGGTATGTTCTAAAAAATGGAAAAAGTGAAAATGGTTTTAAAAGTACACTTGGGCTGATTTTATGTCCTACCAGAAATCTTAGCAACACCACCCACATCGGAGGATACTCTTCCTTACAAAATTAAAGTTATTGAATGAAATATTATGGACAATAATAATCCAAAGGACACAATACAAATGCTACAAACTTGTAATGCACTTATTCTGGAATACAAAAGTTAATGTTTGATATTTTAAAGATGTTATGTTCCACATTCGCACAATTTCTTTTGCAACTACAACAACCAAAAGATGGCCCGTTCTAGCTGTGTGATGTCATCAGTCAGAACATGATGAAGAAATAAAAACTATTTCCTCATATCCATACCACTCAGAAGAGATCAGAATAAATCTTTTGTGCGTTTTCTGCACTGCTTTGTGTTCGGATTCTGTTCAGAAAGAAACATCAAATGCATTACAAGATCACATTTCTGTTCTGGACCATAGCATATTGTAAAATATGTGCTGCAGAAATTCAGGTTGTTGGGAAGTGGTGGACATCAAATTAAACCACCCTAAACAAATTAATAGTAATATATGTAAATTAATAACTAAATTAAAAAAAATAACACCTCTCTCCATCTCTGCTAGTTTAATAGCCATTCTCCAATTCCAATTCCATTCACTGAGATTAGCCAGTACAGAATCGTTGATACACTTAACAGATTACACAGGTCTCTTCCATTACAGTCATTTAGACTCCTAAAATTAACAAAGAGGGTAACTAAGAGAGATGGACCCCCGCTGTACAAGCACAAAATTCACCTCTGCGCAGTTATACTACAACCATCTGCAAGAGTAAAAAGAAAAGTTGAAAAAAGGCAAAAGAACACAAGACTCGATTTCTCCAAGATTCCAAGCGTTTGCCAATTTTATCCTTTTCTTTGTGTCTGTTTCCCAAATTGCAGATGCACTGATGTACTTATACTCTTCTGCTGTTGTACATCTAAGGCCTTCCGCTTAATTTTCTATCCATTTTGCTCTTATCTCTCAAAGCAGTATATATATAAAAAAAAATGCCTTTGTGTAAAATCTTCAGTTTCTTGGCAATCGTTTGTTCGCATGAAATAACCTTCAATTTTGCAAAACAGTAGACTCCTGTGTTTCTTCAAAAACACATTTCATTTTGGCCATTTCTGAACACAGAGCTGAAACAAAGTTTACTTCTTTTATTAAACAAAAAAGATTCATCTGTGTTAACACAAATAAAAAGGTTTCTCCAATGCCTAATTAGCACTCAAATATTATTAGTTAAGGATAAGTGAAGAAAGTTTACCAGTAAGACGCTGGATGAACGCCTGCAAAAATGAGATTGTACATCCACGTGAGTAAGAAATTAGTAACTCCTGGCAGTAACAGTCATTTGCAATTCTAGTAATGTCTTGGCTACATCTTTACATTAATTTAATGGTACCTGATAAAATGAATTATTAATTACTATCAAGGACATGACAATTTCTGGGTTATTCTAAACATTTCTATGCTAGAGTATACTTAGCAGTATTAAAAGTATTGTTAGGTTGTCCTGTGCCATTTTGTTTAATCTAGCTTCTGGAGTTGCACAGGATGTAAGAACTAGATTTCAGGAAATGACATGTTTTTTGGGGGGAAAGGGTCACATAATATGGCTGCTTCTATATGTGTAATTGTTATCTTCTAACCTGCTCAGCTGAAAACAGTAGAATCTTAATACACTGTATACAATTAATAGAACAGCCTTCTTCTTCTTTCGGCTACTCTTGTTAGGGGTCGCCACATTGGATCATCCGTTACACCCACCACCTCTCTCACCACATCCATAAACCTCCTCTTAGGCCTTCCTCTTTTTCTCTTGCCTGGCAGCTCTATTCTTAGCATCCTTCTCCCAATATGCTCATCATCTCTCCTCTGTACAAGTCCAAACCAGTGCAATCTCGCCTCTCTGACTTTGTCTCCCAACCGTCCAACTTGAGCTGACCCTCTAATGTCCTCATTTCTAATCCTGTCCATCCTTGTCACACCCAGTGCAAATCTTAACATCTTTAACTCTGCCACCTCCAGCTCTGTCTCCTGCTTTCTGGTCAGTGCCACCGTCTCCAACCCATATAACATAGCTGGTCTCACTACCGTCCTGTAGACCTTCCTTTTCACTCTTGCTGATACCCGTCGGTCACAAATCACTCTTGATACTCTTCTCCACCCATTTCACCCTGCCTGCGCTCTCTTTTTCACTTCTCTTCCACAATTCCCATTACGCTGTACGGTTAACCCCAAGTATTTAAACTCATCCCCCTTAGAACAGTACCACAGCCAAATGAAAGACCAAGTAGAGATACATGCTTTTCCTAGATGTCAGTAGTTTTAAAAGCAAGAGACTATCTGAATTTTAATATCAATTCTGCTTATAATTGCCTCCAATGGTATACTCAGACAAGCGGCTAATTTTAGGTTTAACTTTGCTATAACTATTTAATTTTTACTCAAGGTCAACCTCATCCTCAAATAATTAATTAAACTGCATGCATTTTTAAATGCATATTGATAGTAATGGATTCAAAACAATAATATGGAAAGGAGTAGACGATATCTGATTGTTGCCTACCCAGACAGCATACAAATAAAGAAACTTTTGCATGTTACTGTTAGCTTACCAGAGGAAAATCGCTGAGTTTGTGAAAGGCTCGTATGTACAGCTCATGCTGGAAAAGACAAGAATAAACACAGATGATGAAAGCACATCTTAAAAGTGTCGTCGTGAAGTAAACTGCCACTTCAGGCACATGTTTAAATTAATACTTTCTAATTTGAATTCTTTGAAATAAAATTGCCTTAAAGATTACATATGTGGCAGACTTGAAATAGGTTATTTTATAATTATTAACTAACATTTTCAAATTTGCTTTGTAAAATTTAGTGTAATGGAGGTCAAGACTCTTTGACAGCAGGTTTGGGCCTAATGCACTAACCAAATAGCAAAGCAACAACTTACGTATACAGATTGGGCAAACTTAGAAAACCGCTAAGTCACCTAACAGGTACAAATTTGGAAACTGGAGGAAAACAAAACACATACACGAGAGAATATGTAAACACCATTGGGACAACAACTGGGAACAGGATCTGAACCTTCAAGGCCATTAGATCCTTGAGGAAGCACTGCTTATCAATACACCGCTGTGCCATGTATTTATAAAATTCTGATGGTAAATTCATCTTTAGACAACTAAGAAAAGTTTGTGCAAACACCTAAATACACTTACCACCTGCAGAATTGTAGGGTTACAGCCAATGATGAAGGGGAGAGTGCGAAAGCCTTTGATACGGTGAGCTATGCGAACTGGCAGTTCTCTGTGGAGGTAGCGGGCACTTTTCTGAAGAAGGAAAAGAGAAAATTGCAAAAGATCCATAACTTGGAAAACAACCTAACACAAGCAAGTACAATACTTTGATCTCTGTTGCGGAGTGGTGCCTCTGAGGCTTGGTACTTGCACTGGTAATCGGATGGTTGCCGGTTCGAATCTCGTAAAAACGCCAAAAAGTGACTACTTCAGTGGGCCTTTGAGGAAGGCCCTTATCCTGCAATTGCTCTTTCCCGGGTATGACATTCATCTGCATCCAGCCCCGCAAGTAGGCTCTCCAACGTGCAGGGAAAAACCTGGGGGTTGGTGGCAGAATTGGCACTCCGGCCATCATAAAAAAAAAAAAACACACATTGGTTTCATTCCATCTGAACTAGTGTAGTGCCAAGGTGTCACCTGCTACATGGCTATGCTCGGGTCCCAATCTGGGATACAGAGTTGGCTTGTTATGTGGTAGGTGCAGCAATGTGCTGTATCAGCGTCTGCTCCTAACCTCTCTCTCTGGCCATCAATAGTTTGTTTTAATATTACGACACATCAACCAAACTTGGTGCCGCATTACACAACTTTATGTCAAAGGGGATATTAAACTTGACGATTGCAGTTGCTGATCTAGTCTCTTGAGCACGTCATCTTACTTGACTAGCAATCACGGGGTATTTCAAATTAGATGACTGCACATTGACCTTTCTGCACATTCACATATTGGATGTCAGAAAAAAAAAAAAAAGAGGTGGGCTTGTAATACTAAAAAAAAAGGGCAGAGATTGCAATTTCTGCCCTTTAATTCTTTTTTTTGCCCCCATTCTGTAGTGGTATCTAAAACAAAGACAGACGACTCTCTTTTTTGTTGTCATGTCCAAAACACTTCCATTTCCTTCACACTGTGGCGACATTATATGCATTGTACTTACCTCGTGATAGCTCACTGGCTGTCAGCGATCACAGGCACACAAGTCCAATGCTACGGCTTAGCGTAAACTTCCATTCTCTGATTTTGTTGGAGGCAAGTAACAGAATGACTGGATTTAGTAGCCGAGTATGGTAGGCTACACCACTGATGATCACGGGAGTGTGCAACACCTCCTTGTGATTATGTCAATTAAATCAGAAAAATCACTAAGAATGTTGTGTAATGTGACATGCCTTTAAGTATGCAATTGTTATACTGCCAGGTGAACATCTAGCTTTAACAATAACTACAACATTTTACTTCTTGGATTGTGTACTCCTTTGCCTTATTTTACACTTTCTTACAAACTCTTAAATGCCTTCTGTATAGTAAATATGCACATTGCAGAAGATCAGCCCTGACGGACAGATAGAGACACAAGTCCAATAAGCAACACACGTATTTAATTTCTTTTCTTCAAATCGAACTGCACACAGTGCACAAACCACCCACAAATGCTCAGTCTTTTCGTTCTCTGCCTTCTTCAGCCACCTCCGCTCTTCTCCTTGAAAGCTTAGTCCTCCTACTCCTCCTCCACCTCCCGACCCAGGCTTCATGAACAGAGTGAGGCGGTCTCTTTTATATTGCATCCAGATGTGCTCCAGGTGCTCACTGACCATCTTCCTGGTGTGGCAGAAATTCTGCATGGGCACCCGGAGGCACTTCAGGTATGCCCAGATGCTCTTCCCGCTGCATTCCAGGACTCCAGATATTGTCCGGGTGCCCCCTGGGTCCCAGTAGAGTTGAGCTTCCAAGCCCGTGGTCCCAATGGAATCCAAGGGGGTCACCCCCTCGTGTTCCGGGGGAGGTATTGTCCCAAATATATCCTCTCCCCCGGTCCTTCCATCCCATAGGGCATCCTGCTGGGGCAAGGGCCCCGGTCGTCTGCCATAACATAAATTTTGCATCTGCTAGACCCACCACTAAAACACTAATACATAACATAACATAACATAAACCAGTAGTGGACTTCATATTCACTTCCAATGATAAACTACAGAATTCAGACCTTACCAGGAAATGACTTCCATCTGGCGACTTCCCAGCATAGAGCATGGTTGTTGGAGTCAGACGAACTGAAAGCTGCAAAAGATACAACATGCAATTTTTATAATGCTCAGCAGTTGACTTATAAATATTTGGCAGTAAACATATTGCCAGGAATGCATGCATAACCAGTGAATGCCAAAGACACAATCAGCTAAAAGGTAAAATGTTTTAAAAAACATGCAATGTGCTGCCAATTCTTCAATTACGTATTTGGAGCTCTGAGCCTAAAGTACTGATCGATTTACCCATCCCAACTGTCTCGGACTTTAATGAGCACATTTGAGGGCAACAAGTGTAAGTAACCATACTGATGGAATTAATATTTGGAGACAGCACAAATAAAATAAATATTCTACTAAAATCCATGAGCTCCTTCCACACATAGTAGTTATGGCAAACTAAGAAGCGCATGGTCTGCTGCAGAGTAAATTATTAATTTTCTGCCTCGGTTATGGCCAGCAAAGCTTCAGTGAATTCCTTAGTTTGCGTTAGGCACTCTGCTTACTTTATTGGACTGATATTAGTGCTGGGCGGTATGACCAAAATTCTATATCATGGTATTTTTAAAAATTACACCGGTTTCACGGTATTCGACTGTATTTTTTACCCATGCATGAGTGGATATTAACCACATTTTCCATTGCAATTGCAGCAGTAAACTGGCTAAGAATAACCTATTCCACTGTCACAAGAATTGTACACTGTACAAAAAAAAAAAATTAATGTGCACACAAGTATTAATACAGGTTTGCATGGCCCCATAAAGTGATCGTTTTCAACGGGGTGGCAGTGATGAAGAGAAGGAATGACTGCAACTGTCATCCAATGTTAAAGTATTGAACAAATTTTGCAAAAAACTTAAAACTATAATTTTGACAACATATTTTCAACCATCCAAAGAGGCATTTAGACTTAGTAAAAATATCCAGAGGTGCTTGTCAAAAGGAATAAATAGTAAATATTTTTTATAAACCAACTACACTTTCTGTTAATGTTAACAACCCCTGTCCACTGACACGTCAGCTTTGTGGATTGTAATGGGGTTGGTTATCTCGATCCACCGCTTGCTTTTTTTGTCGTAGGCAGTACCTCTAGCAAAGTACATCTACAAGTGACGTCTGACTCTAGTGTCCTCTAGCTTTTTCAGTTTTACCTGAGGACATGGAGGGTGCCAGTCTTAGTTCCATACATTCATGGTACTCCAAAGCATGTGTGCGGCTCAGACGGTGCAGCAAATTGCTTGTGTTGCTGCCTTCGGCGACAACTTTAGCTCAATAGCATTTGCAGTAAATAGTTGTTTGGTCTTCTCTGACCTTTTAAAACCAAAGTATCTCCAGACAATCAATCAATCAACATTTATTTATATAGCACATATTCATACAAAAAAATGTAGCTCAAAGTGCTTTACAAAATGAATAGAAAAATAGAAGACACAATAAAAAATAAACATAAGTCAACATTAATTAACATAGAGTAAGAGTAAGGTCCGATGGCCAGGGTGGACAGAAAAAACAAAAAAAAACTCCAAAGGCTGGAGAAAAAAATTAAATCTGTAGGGGTTCCAGACCAAGAGACCGCCCAGTCCCCTCTGGGCAATCTACCTAACATAAGTCAGACAGTCTTTCATGTCGACAATCAGTGTGACTAAAAGGTAAAGGAATTCAGACAACAGATGCGGCTCCTTTTTTCGGCAAATGTTCTTCTGTGTCATCATGTTCAACTTTATTGTGTGCAACAGCTTCAGTTTCTGAATGTTCTCTGCCCATTTTCACCGCTCAATACCTTCACTAACGCATGTACTCCGTTGCATGCATGTTAAGCGATGTAGCAGTGAAAAAGGTCCCCCCTTAAACAGTTTCCCGCTGCGCCACGTTCCGAACGCTGTTTAGACTATTTAAACCGGTATTGCGGTATAAGAAAAATCCATATCATAACTAAAAAAATAAAAAACGGTTTTCGGTATGAACCGGCATACCTCTCAGCACTAACTGATATATCAAATTAAATGGAGCGATTGCCACCTTAAAAGAAACATCCACAAGGAGAAAGTTCAGAAAACAGTTCACTAGTATGTCTTGCTACAAAAGTCAATATGCTCATTAATTCATGTCTGTGTTTTATCAGAGTAGCCTCCTTAGGGTAACGTCTATCCCTGGAAAAACAACCCAAAAGCACAGTATTCATTTCAACCAAAAAAAAAAAAACTGTCTAACGGAAACACGTAAATACAAAATGTCAACATAATCACAGTCAGAAAGCAAAGTTTAGTGTCCACTGCGGCATATTTAGCATACATGCTTCACGTGATAATTATTGAAATAGTCAAAACACACATAGGCACGGGTTCAGGCAAATATTGAAAGATTTATCAATTTTTTTCGTTGCTTGTGCGTGAGATGGTAAAAACATGTCTGTGTCGACACCACCAATTACGTTATTGTAGGCTACCACCGCACAAGGCTTAGTGGCTTCCACGTTTACCCTGACATGAACAATGACAGTTGCTACATGGTGAACAACGTTTAGGGGTCTTAACCAGTACAAATTCAGCAGAAACCCCCGGCCTTTTTTAACTGCTTTGTCAAAGCATTCAAACTCTGGAAGTTGAGTCTGCAAGGCACCAGTGCTAATAACCACTGCATCACCATACTACACTTGGGGGGGAAAGTGAATATATATTTTAAAAAGTAGATTAACTTGATATTTGGTTAATTAATGTCAGTCAACATCACTTGCACTAACCCAAACCCAAACACAAGGCTTAATTCATAAAGATGCCATGAAAACACAAAGAAAGCAGACAAGAGTTAACATAACTAACCAAACAAATACAATTATCATTCTAAGATTTGATTATACTCAATAGTGCGCATGCAGTCTTGAGCAAGACTTCCAAAGAGTAATACTGAATGCATAAAACAAAATGAATCTATGTGAAAACAAAGGGTGGGATTCTCTTATCACTCCCTGCCTTCCAGTTAAGGTGAAGCTGAAATTAAGTCCTTAGCAGTCTTTTTAACAAAGAATTGAGAACACAGTCAAATACATGCCAAGCAGAAGTCAGCTTTTACAGATCAACTGTAGCACATATCGTGTTCAGCTCCACACAGTGGTTCTATTCACCAACCTGAGGAACCTCTGAAACTACTGGAGATGACCCAAGGCAGCAACCCAAAAACAGTCGTCAGGCAAAGCCAAGACCAAACGTTACCTCCGTTGCACAAGCACCTTTACCAAAGGTTAATAATATTTATGTTGTTATCTGCTTATTAAAACTTGTCAGATTCCTTACGTTTTAAACCCACGTTTAAGCAGTGACAAACAGGCGTGATTTAATCAGTTGTGGGATTAGTATGATTTGTTACATTAAGGGCTGCTTTTAATTTTAAACTGCTATAATTTGCAGTTATACACCAATGTGCAAATTTCCTTTAATATTATTCTCTTTTATAGTTGGCTTTTTTAATGCCATTAGATGAAATTCTTTTTCAGCATTTATTTTTGTAAGCTGGAAAATGAACTTAACTGTTCCAATAATGTAGTTTTAGCAAAAAGGCATTATATTAAAAAAACAGTGTACTGGCATAAAAATGGGCACAGTTGATAACTTTCTCCATCTGCTTCATCAGTCTTGCTACCAGGAACACACCTTCATATAAAGCTTTAAAAACTGGATTGGCCGAATAAATCAATCATCCTTAGCATCAGTTAGTTAATGGATAAAAACTTGTACTGCACACATCAATATTAAAAATGTACTCAATGATGCAGTTATAAAAATGAAGATGCCCTTTAACTCTTTCAGGGCGGATGATGACTTTTGTCAAAATTCAGGGTTAGATGATGGTAATCGGCTTTAAACTGCGACCAAACTCACCCTTGTGTTTTAGTTTCACAGCTTTGTTGATTTGACCTCGATTCCCAGCACGTGCATTAGTAGTGAAGAGCAAATAGCCTCTAAAATGGCAGAGACATCTGGTGAGACTAAAGCAAATGTGCAAAGCAAAATACTTCATGGACGTTTTACGTACTATTGCCGAATCGGACTCTGAGTTTGATGCAAGTGATCTGAAGATGGAAAACGAAGTGAGGTACCAGCATCAGCCTATCAGACCCCAGCTAATTGTGGTGCTGAACACTTTCGTGTAGCTGATGCACCTACAGCAGCGTTCACCTAGGAGGACCACCACTTATGATGACAAGAGTTACAAACCATATTGCGTCACACTGCGACTGTCACTGTCACCCACCTGCTGTGTGAAGACAGAGGTAGCCAGCCTGCCGTGCCTTCCTGCTGGCCATCAAGCTGGCCCTGTGCAGCCACTGATGCCAGAGATGCTGAGCAGGCACCAACAGCAGCCACAGCAAATAGCAACAGACATTTTATGTTGATTTATGTATGAAACCAGCGCAGTGGGTGCTTTTCAGAAAACTGAGTTCTTTGGAAGAAATATTCAGCCCTCAAAGAGTTAATTGGTTGTGCATGCCTACACTTTGTACAACAACACATATAAAACGTCGTACCAAGGAAACAATAAAATTTACATAAAATATTTAAAACAGTGTATGTAGTTTGCATTAGGACAAGCCGTTTATTTTTTGTTCGATTTGTATATATGGCCTGAAGCAGTGTGCGACAGAAAAATATTTACAGTAAGTGCAAACTTTTTTTGGATAGCTTTTCTCCTTATATTTCTCATACAAAAACAGGCCTGGCACAAAATCTACAATTGGTTCTTGACTTCAACTCATCATTGATAATGATAATGGAATAGAATCCGGTTCCCCAAACTCAAGCCAGTTTAATTAGGAAATGGGGAAAAAACAGACAAATTTATCCAAATGAAATTGATATATATGAATTTTCCTACTTATATAAGTTAACTAATAACTGGCACCCCAGTCCTGCAGTGTCTAACTGTGCCACCTTACACAAGCTGCGATTATAAATCCTGTAGGTTGATGTGTGTGTGGCAATGCCTTGCAAAAGCTTTGCACCTAATGCTGCCCGGAGTTTTCAGCCACCTTGAATTGGACTAAGCAACATTGAAACTGTGTTTTTCTTCCTACTTATTAATATAGCAATCTGACAAGATAATGAACTTTACATACTCTTGTAGCTTAATTGTCAGACTCTGGTTTAATTAATTTCATCAAGCAGTGTAATGAAATCTTTCCTAGCTTTATGTTTGTGAAATGAATCAATGAATTATTTACTCATCAAGCCATTACACGGTGAAATGCGCCTGCCTTTGCAGCATTTGCTACAGCAGAGCCCATGTCCTATGGCTGAGCTTTACCATTCTTTGATTTCCCAAGGTGATTTTATTAAGGAAAAGCCAAAAAAAAATCTCTCTCCAATCAGTAGTTTTTTTTTTTTTCTTCAAATAAGCTACAGAATTCACCAAATATAACATGTGACCTGCAAGTTAAACAATATAAAGTACTTTTCAAATTGTGACTTATCTCTTATCAACAGACTGCTTCACTAATGCCAACGCCTGTGCCAGTCTCTAACTTTAACCTGAAGGCCTGAAATAGCTGATTCTTTACCAATGGCTCTTTCGAAGAGACAAGAATTGCTCCCTAAGATGCCAGCGTGTAACATTAACTAGGAGTGCTCAGTCTGGACTCCGCGTTAAACAATCTGCAGCTCATTTTTTGTTTTAATTCTGTGAGGCTGCTTTGTACTATATACGACTTGAAAGCTTTCATATATAAAGTGTTTAAAAATTACACCAACGTGTTTAATATATTTTTTTCTATTTGATCAATTGATCTTTACTGATCCACAAGGGAAAAACAAAAAAAAACTGTACCTACACGAACAGCAACATAAAATCAAGTCATAACACAAAAGACACTAGAGATAATAATCAAAGTGAGAAGACAATTTTTCTCCTTTTAAAACTAAAATGTCTCCATAAATTTCTGCACAAAGATACTGGCTTGATAGTTTTCAAAGTAATGCCAAAAAGCTTTGCAGTGACCCTAAAACGAAAAAATGGAAGATGGAGGAAATCATTAGTTGCTATTTCTTATAATTAACATTATAATTATTAAAACTAAAAGTAATGGGAGTCCGATTTTAAATGTTATACTAGACTTCAACATTTCTGAAGTGGCTGTTTGTTAGGAAAAACTTTAAAAAAAATGTTACTAATCACAACACAACTTTCTAATATTTTTTTAAATTGCTTTACATTTTATTTATATATCTTCTTCTTTTGGCTGCTCCCGTCAGGGGTTGCCACAGCAGGTCTTCTTGTTCCATACCTTCCTGTCCTCCTTATCTTGTTCTGTCACACCTATTACCTATATGTCCTCTCTCACCACATCCATAAACCTTCTCTGAGGCCTTCCTCTTTTCCTCTTACCTGACCGCTCTATCCTTAACATTCTTCTCCTAGTATACTCAGCATCTCTCCTCTGCACATGTCCAAACCAACGCAATCTCACCTCTCTGACTTTGTCTCCCAAACGTCCAACCTGAGCTGACCTTCTAACGTACTATTATATATTAACATTACACACACACATTTACATCTCTCTATTATAAAAAAAAAAAATCTTGAGAGACGAGACATGATCTTCTCGGAAGACACTTTAACGTCACGCGAGACATGGCATTTAAACAAGTTAATGGACATCTAACCTAGCAGTTGTTGGAATGCTTTGGCAGATACGCTTCATATGCTCCCAGCTCTTAAAACGATGACAAACAGAACACGCAGCTCGACGACAGCGGCAGCAAGCAAGCCAGCAGATGATCCAACCGCTTCTCCTTAGCATGTGTTCAGAAATTCCCCCACCCCCATTTCATAACGCAAGCAGCGAAGTGGCAAAAGAACAGCTTCTGTACAGGCTTTTAAATGATCGACATGCAGCGCAACAAGCAGAATACGCAGCTCGCCAGCAGCAGCAACAAGCCAGCAGCTGATCCAACCTCTTCTCCTTAGCATGCGTTCAGATGTCCTGGCTTCACAACACGAGCAGCGTTATACGCCTTGCAAGAAAGAGATTTAACCCAGCCCAGGGCCGGAAATAAAGGACAAGTACAGTATTGTTTTTACAAATGTTTTAAGTGAAAATAATGCATATGTAACAATTCCCATGAAAACAGCAATCTCTTTAAATTGCATATCCAGGAAACCAAACCCGGGGGTGGGCGAGCGCAGCCCCCTAGTTAAAAAAAAAACAAAAACACACACACACAATTACATTACTGTATCTATATATCCATACAGCTAAAAAGACGTTGGACAATTTTCTCATTCTGACTCCTTCCATTATAAGGAATGCCTCTTGAGTGACATTTCTTTCAGCGATCTAAAACACACAAGCAGCAAACCAGTAAAAACGATACGACACTAGTCAACAAATTAAAAAGTCTCCTGGACCGAAATAGCTAATTTCCTCTAAATTTGACCATGAAATTTATTTTGGCTTTAGTTTTTGGCGATACAGAGAAAATTTTCTGGGGATCTACAAGAGCTGCAAACTCCAAGGATAATGTTGCAAAGTGGCGCCTATCCTACCAGAAACAAGTGTGCAACATGTCTGAAAACTTTGCTCGTTTTACTTTAGACTTTCTCCTAAAAAAATGTTGAGGCGGTGAGTGATGAGCATGCCAAGAAATCCCAGATATCAAGGAAAATGATGAAGGATACCAATGAGTACTGCAACATTTGCAGACTACTGGCAGACTGTGACAAGAGATGCCCCGATGATGGCTACAAGCACCATGTGAAGAAGAGGAGAACACTGTATGCCTGGCCAAGGAGTTATAAAAATATTCATTTTTACCCTAGTTTAGCAAAAATGCCACACATACTTATAAACTGTAAATTATGTATAATGCTTCCCTGGATGTTTGCTGTGCTGTAGCTAAAAATAAAAAATTACTTCATGTATATGAAACTACTAACATCTTCCTTGAATAAAAATATATTTTCTTCACTAGAACAGAGTACTTTTTTGGTGCATTGCATATTAAAATTATATGGGAGTCAGGATTAGTGCATATGGATTGGCAAATTGGGATGGTGGTCATCATCTTTAAGTAATCTCATTGCTGCTCACTCCTCTCTGGGAAGTACCATGCCAGGGTTCTGGAAAGGAGGGTCTCACTGTTGGTCAAACCTCAGATCCAGGAGCAAATTGAATCCCGACTGTGAAACACTGAACGTGCTTTTTATTCTTACAAGGATTCTGGAGGGTGGGAGTATGCCCAACCAGTCTATATGTGCTTTGTGAACTTGGTAAAGGCATACAGCCATGTACCTCAAGGTGCCCTATGTAGGGTGCTTTGGGATAATGGAGTACTAGATTGGTGTTGCAGATTACTCAACACATAATACACTTTAACCAAAAGTATGTCAGACTTGTTCCCACTGGGTGTGGGACCCTGACAGGGCTGCTCTCTGTCACCTATTCTGTTCATAATTAGGCACCGCCAAGGAGTGGAGGGCACCCAGTTTGGTGACCACAGGATAACAGCTCTGCTTTTTGCAGATGAAGTGGTCATCCTGGCTTCATCAGGCCTTGGCTTCAGAGGCAGACCAGAGCAGTTTGCACCAATGGATGAAGAGGCTGGGTGAAGGATGAGCACCTCCAAATCTGAGATCATGGTTCTCCCCGCAGAAAAGTGAAGAAGGTCGTGAGTAGTGTTTCACCTGGTGTCTATGGCATTCAACTATAAAGGCAAAGACTCCTTCAGAAATGAGCTACTTGTCAAACTCTAAACAAATGAGGACTTAAATAAATTTGCAGACAACTGATGACTGGATCTGTTACATCAACAACTGAACTGCTCTCAGGACTGAACATTATTTGTAGTTTTCCACGCCCTATGCATATTTTTTTAAACATTTAAAATCTCAATGATCACCACAAGGATTAAGAACAACACGTAGATGGGCGAAATACAAGTCGCATTTGCATACCTGCATCCCAAATCACCACAAGTCTACGCCACACTTATTTAAAGAAGCAAAAGTTGTTTTATATTATGTTTTTCGTGCTGGTAATAACATATCACTTCCTTCGTGTAGGAAAAAAATAAATACAGTGGAGGAGATATAACACTGTTTAAGACTTGTGCGGAAGGGCGAAAACACCCACCTTTTCAGCGGCTTGGTCGATGGCGGATTGATTGTAGAAGGAGGTGACAGTCTTGGAGCGTTCCCTCGCCAGCTCGTGATGGTCAGTAGCCGAGGTGGAGCGGAACCGTGGGCAAAAGAAGCTGCTGGTGGAAGCCCGGCCCGCGACTCTGGTCGCCGCCATCAGCATCAGCCTGCAGGCCATGTGGCTGAAGCACGGAAACACAGGAAGAGATGGAGGAGATGCTAGCGAGGCGAGTGCAGGCTTTTCACAGTCGGCTCCGCATGGCCGAGTGCAGCAGCAGCAGTCGCATCCACGTTCAGTACATGAAGCGCATGGAGAGCCGGGGCTAGGGAGCGGCGACCGCAAACATGCTGAACTGCACTTAAGGTAAAGAATTAGAAAGAGATGGAAAGAACGGAGCTAAGCTCGATGTACGTGCCGGCATCCAAAGCAATCCGCTCCCCATTCAACGCATGGACACGCTGTAAATAAGACAAAGAAAGCTTAACTGCTCGCCGTTAGCATTACGACAGTCCCTCTATCTTGTGTGTGCCTGGGTGCACAACAACAGGAACGACGCCAAAACAGGTGAGGACTAACGTACTGGGCGGAACCTGTGACGTAGAAGATAATCACGTGCCAGAATCTCCCCGCCCCCAGGAGGCGTAGGAACGTGACCGGAGAAGCCGTCAATCATGTCTTATCCATCCAATCAACTGCAGGAATGCGGATGCAGACTGAAATTTTAGAGCGTCTCCTCACAATTGAAAAACAGTTCCAGGCATCTATATGAGCCAACAAGTCAAGTGACGAGCCAGTCATTCTCACACTACAGGGTCGTAGCCAGGGGCTTCACTGGTCGCAAGGCAAGGTGCCAGTCCACCTCAGAGCCACGAAAGGTTTCTGGCGCCCCATGAAAGATACTTTAATGAGAGAGACACTTAGGCCGCTGTCAAAGCGCCAGTAAGGCTCGTTCGACCGGCACACAGCGTAATCAGAAATCCCGGTTTGTATGGGGCAGTCCTGATTTCCGTAGTTGCGTCCCAGTTTGTTGTTGTTTTTTTTTTTTGGACAATCCCGTTTTAATCATTGTGTCCTGATTGTCCCGGAATTTATCAAAAAATGTGTCGTTTTTCTCTCTTTTAACTGAACGAAACTAGAAAGAAAGAGTTGTGAAGATACTTGCGCCCCGGACCCGAAGTACTTTACTGTATATGTGTATTTTATTAAGGGGCACGATTCTCTAAACACGCACGTTAAGTCCAAGGGAGATACCTCGCTCTTCGATTTAGTTTGCGCCTAGCCTACTAGCTGGATCAATGAGTTGTGTCCCGTTTTGAACTGGAACCATGACAATATAGTCAGCCTATAATTCAAATAACCATCTACATGTTTTCGCAAGAATAGCTAAAGGATTCGTCCAGAAATTTTGCAAGTTGTTTGGTTTTCGGATGGATTTTTAAACCTCTTGATAGAATATGGGCCGGTCAGAGGTGTAGAGTTTTTAAAATAAGAAAACGTAGACAGAAAAGCACATTTTTTCCCTCAATATTACCCACAGATCGCATACCATTTAGCACTGTGCCATAGAGTATTGCTTTAGTTACACGGTAAAATAACTTATTATTTACCAACTAGGCCTATAATTGTCAAGTACATTTTGTTTCCTTTTGCTGGCGTGGCAGGAATACCTCTCGCGATTTGCGGTTTGCGAATATTTTAACCAGCTTTTCGAGATCAACTTCTTGGTATTCAGTTAAAAAAAAAGGCACGTAATTTAAACGCTCTCGAGACACGAAAGATCGCATACACGTTTTTGTAAGTTTCAACGTGAGGGGGAAAAAAAACGAATTTCACCCGATGTTCCTGAAACAGGTCATGTCAGCAATACGCGTAATGCAATCACGATGTTAGAACTTGAAGCCGTTTGACAGGATGCGATTCAAAACTTGAACCAGTGAAAGCAGCTTGAATAAACTCGTCACATAGCTGTGTACCAGCCAGATTTGACTGTTTGCTATCTGTGAGTGCCAGCTCGAAGTCATTGCAATGTTTTATTAGTTCCTCCCTACACTGAAAAAAGTATAACCTCCATTCAACTTGAAATAATTAAGATTCACGCTTAATGTTTTCAGTCTGAACCAATATAATTCTTTTAATCTTGTAAACCCACAATTTTTAAGTATAAAAATTCACTTGTTTTATACTGAAGTAAATCTATTTTTTTTTAAGTTGTTACAGTTTAAAATGGTTTATTGGTCATAACCTGTTTTTATGCTATTAGAAATATTATGAACATAACACAAATCTAGTGGAAATACACAAGCATTTTGCAGTGTAAATCTTAAATAAACAACAAAAAAATTATTAAACATTTCTACAGCTTTCTTGAAAGTATGTTTTATTACGAGTTCTTATATACTGAAAAAAGTATAACATTTATGTTGTTCATCCATCCATCCATTTTCTAGTCCGCTGAATCCGAACACAGGGGTCTGCTGGAGCCAATCCCAGCCAACACAGGGCAGGAACCAATCCTGGGCAGGGTGCCAACCCACCACAGGACACACACAAACACCAAGCACACACTAGGGCCAATTTAGAATCGCCAATCCACCTAACCTGCATGTTTTTGGATTGTGGGAGGAAACCGGAGCGCCCGGAGGAAACCCACGCAGACATGGGGAGAACATGCAAACTTCACGCAGGGAGGACCCAGGAAGCGAACCCAGGTCTCCTAACTGAGAGGCAGCAGCACTACCACTGCGCCACTGTGCCGCCCTATGTTGTTCATTCAACGTAAATTTTGTCTTTCAAGCAACTTCAGATTAATCACTTAGTGTTGTAGCTTGAAATATTTGGTTTCAGATCTCAATCAAAGTAAAAAAAAAAATCGTTTTTACCAAAGTAAGTTATGCTTGAGGGAATAAACATAAAAATCAGTTAATTTCAGTTAAGCTAATATTTTAGGTTGTTTGTGTGCTGTGTGCGAGGGGCCATTTGTGTATTCTTCCAGTCAAATTTTCCAGCATGTTGGCTTTCCAACTGCCAAAGAAGAACACTTTCCCGAGTGGTGTGGACGTGGCTATACAGGTCTGGTCATTTTCAGCAGCAGACTTTTATAACGGAGGATTTCTGGTAAGTAACTCTGTTTCTCAACTGTTAATTGCATGAACATTTCTAACCTTCCTTCCGAAGGCCTTAGAGCTCCCTTTCAATCGAGTCATGGTGATAACTCACACTATAGTAACCAAGAGCAAACCGAACTAAATGTCTGAGGTAGTTTAAATAAGACAGGTTCAGACAAAATCCTGTATTGTTTTTTGATCATTTGCACTTGATCTGGTGTGGTTGATGCTAATTTTAGGTATTTGAGGTAGAGATAAGTGTATGGGTGGACAGTACCAGTGTTGGTTTATTTTGTGCCCTTGGCCAAGCTTATTAATGCACCAATTGACTGTTTGGTAGCTAACCGGTGCGGCTGGGTCCCTCACCCTTATGATCTGCACCCTAGGCGAATGCTTGTCGCCTTAATGGTGGTGCTGGCCCTGGGGGTGGACTTACTTTTCTGCATGTGAGTATTTACATTTATATTTATTTCAATTATACAATGGACTACAAGTTATAAATGTGCCATAATGTTCATTATATCACCTTCTTCTACAGATAGTGTTTAGTTGAAGATCAGATCTTGAAATGTCCACTGTAATAGATCACAAGCATGGGCTGGTATACCAGCTGGGATGGTTCAAGGTTCCTTACCTGGCCAGGAAGCCAAGTTAGTAAATGGACAAGAAGAAAAGCAGGACATTTTCTTTTGCAAATAGGAGAGTGGCAGAGTGCAGTGAATATGATGGCGTCCCAGAGGGGCTCAATCAAAGATCCTTACCTAACTAGGAATCCAAGTATACTGGAAGGCCAGGGAGAGGCAACCCACACTCTTAAAAATGCTGGCTCTTTAATAGCATTTTATGGTTGTTTATTAAGTTGTGTCACTCCTTGTAGAACCTTTGCTTGAAAAAGCACACATTTCATTATGGGAAATGTTCTTTGCATATGAATTTGGCTCTTTGTGCTTTGAAAAATATGCTAATATGTAGAAAAAATGGAAATCTTTAATGTATGGTAGGCTACCCAGCAAACCTGGAGTCCTTTTAAAATCAGGAACCATTGGTATTTCAGAAATTGTTAGCATCTAGCCATGGCCATTTACTGAATGCAGACTGGTACAGATCTAAATAAATAAAGGTTCTTTCTGGATTGGTCTTTTGGGAACCAAAAATGACTCCCCGATGGCATCTCTCTGAAGAATCACTTTTATTTTTATTTTTAAGAGTGTAGGTGGACTATTTGCTTCCCTGAGACACTAGATGGCAGCATCCCTGGGCTACAGAACCTGTATGGACAACCGCAGGATATGGTGGGAAGTGCTGTCCCACAGGGTAGACCAGGTTGGTCCTGTGGGTGCCACCAGGTGCTGCCTCAGGAAATCATAATCACTATACTTTGTGGGGCTTCCAGCTTCTTATGGGCATTAGGCTTTATAAATTGGTGCCATCTCTACGTAAAATCAAAGTCCTGATTCTCTGTGGTCATAAAAAAAATCCCTGGGCATATTTCATTAAGAGTTTTGTGTTTCCCACATGATGTTCTGCCAAAATTGCCAATCCCCCCTCTCCCCCCATCTATCTAAAATGCAGACAGAGATACGGTGTTGTAGAAATTGGCACATCCATCAGATCAGACGTAAAACATGAGGTCCGTGAGTCTTTGTGGTCATAAAAGATTCCTGGACATCTTTTGAACAGAGTAGGGTGTACCCCCAATATATTGACTTAATCGCCCACCACTGCCTGGTCATTCTGGCCCCCTAATCATCCCCAGTCTCTAATTGGGCTAACTATCTCTATCACACCATCTCCACCTAATAGCTAAGGTGGTGAGGGTACTGGCGCAAGAGCAAAGAGTAAAGTATTGAGCTGCCAAAAAAGCACAAAATTAATGTAATCAATTATTATTATTATTATTATTATTATTATTTGGACACATCAACTTTGTTGTTTGCATAATCCTTAATTTACAAATGTGCTTGAAAGTTTGTGAACCCTTTAGAATTTTCTATATTTCTGTATAAATATGACCTAAAACATCATCAGATTTTCACTCAAGTCCTAAAAGTAGATAAAGAGAAACCAGTTAAACAAATGAGACAAAAATATTATACTTGGTCATTTATTTATTAAGGAAAATGATCGAATATTACATATTTGTGAGTGGCAAAAGTATGTGAACCTTTACTTTCAGTATCTGGTGTGACCCACCAATAACTACAACTAAACATTTCCGGTAACTTCTGATCATTCCTGCACACTGACTTGGAGGAATTTGAGCCCATTCCTCCATACAGAACAGCTTCAACTCTGGGATGTTGGTGGGTTTCCTCACATGAACTGCTCGCTTCAGGTCCTTCCACAACATTTCGAATGGATTAAGGTCAGGACTTTGACTTGGCCATTCCAAAACATTCACTTTCTTCTTCTTTAACCATTCTTTGGTAGAACGACTTGTGTGCTTAGGGTCGTTGTCTTGCTGCATGACCCACCTTCTCTTGAGATTCAGTTCATGGACAGATGTCCTGACATTTTCCTTTAGAATTCTCTGATATAATTCAGAATTCATTGTTCCATCAATGAAAGCAAGCCGTCCTGGCCCAGATGCAGCAAAACAGGCCCAAACCATGATACTACCACCACCATGTCTCACAGATGGGATAAGGTTCTTATGCTGGAATGCAGTGTCTTCCTTTCTCCAAACATAATGCTTTTCATTTAAACCAAAAAGTTCTATTTTGGTCTCATCCGTCCACAAAACATTCTTCCAATAGCCTTCTGGTTTGTCCACGTGATCTTTAACAAACTGCAGACGAGCAGCAATGTTTTTTGGAGAGCAGTGTCTTTCTCCTTGCAACCCTGCCATGCACACCATTGTTGTTCAGTATTCTCCTGATGGTGGACTCATGAACATGAACATTAGCCAATGTGAGAGAGGCCTTCAGTTGCTTAGAAGGGGTCCTTTGTGACCTCATCGACTATTACACGCCTTGCTCTTGGTGTGATCTTTGTTGGTCGACCACTCCTGGGGAGGGTAACAATGCTATTGAATTTCCTCCATTTGTACACAATCTGTCTGACTGTGGATTGGTGGAGTCCAAACTCTTTAGAGATGGTTTTGTAACCTTTTCCAGCCTGATGAACATCAACAACTCTTTTTCTGAGGTCCTCAGAAATCTCCTTTGTTCGTGCCATGATACACTTCCACAAACATGTGTTGTGAGGAGCAGACTTTGATAGATCCCTGCTCTTCACACCTCATTGGCATCCCATTGATTGAAAACCCCCGACTCGAATTTCACCTTCAGACTAACTGCTAATCCGTGAGGTTCACATACTTTTGCTACTAACAAATATGAATATTCGATCATTTTCCTCAATAAATAAATGACCAAGTATAATATTTTTGTCTCATTTTTTTAACTGGTTTCTCTTTATCTACTTTAGAACTTGAGTGAAAATCTAATGATGTTTTAGGTCATATGTATGAAGAAATATAGAAAATTCTAAAGAGTTCACAAACTTTCAAGCACAACTGTACTTGGTGGTTGTAAGACTGAGATGTGATTGTGCACACTAAGAAAGGTGCTGAAAAAATACTTCGAAAAATGATTCTTGGGGAATGTTGGGGTGCGTTGCTATTACTCAGCTAAGTCAAATGGACTTTTATTCAACATGAATGCCTTTCAAGGGTTGACATATCCATGTCTAGTGTAAACAGACTCAGACTTCTTGGGTATCATGTTAAGAAGTACAAGAATGGGAATGTTTGAGCAGTTTTGGGTTATTTTTGGTGACAAAAATGTCTTAATAGAGTAAGCCAAGCTATTTTGCTTTTAGCGACCAAATTTTTGTGAAGATATTTTGGAGTGTTACCACTCTTCATCCACTTGTCTAACATTAGTGAAGGGTATAAACTGGACACGGCAGTAATTTAAGTGCAAAAGATTTGTGTGGTTATGTAGGGGGCTTTCAGCGCGTTTGTGGGTGGTAGGTTGGCAATTCTGCCGCTCCCCTTAAATCACATGAACGAGCTTTTGTTATTCTACTGACGGGAGGAGTTTAATATGATAATTACCTAGATGTGATTGGCTACTTGGAAATGTCATTCAATAATGATGTCGTTGTGGTTAGTGATTAGACAATTTGCCACTTTAATTAAAAAGTGGAAGTTAAATATCCAAAAAAAAAAAAAATTGATTGATTAGAAACTGTCTTGCAATGCAATAACATTAAGTAATTCGGTTTAACACAACTATTTTACGTTCACAGTTTTCAGTTTAAATAAGTCTTATTAACTCAAGTGACGTTCACCTAATCTAGGGGTTCCCAACCTGGGGTGTCCGCG